>NW_021319929.1:665956-681003 GCF_001605985.2 Dendrobium catenatum
AATAGCTATCCGGTGTCCAATCGTCCAGCACATCGGCTAGGGCGATTTGGCGATCGTCCAGGCCGATTTGATCGTTAAATCAAGTCATAATTGCTTTCCTTAAATTCCAGAGAAATTTTGGAAAAATTGACATGGATCATTCTGGACGATATTTTATAGTCCTGGACGATAGTTTATAGTCCTGGACGATCCACCTGGACGATGTCCAAAAATAGTTTATTTCTAATTAGATCTGGCGGCAGATTCTTTCTGAATTGAGCCTATCATCCTGGCCGATAATAATTCGTCCAAGACGATGTGTTTTGCATAATGACGGCTGCTTTAATGAGGATGCCCTAATTAGGGTTTCTGCTTTTGGACAGATCGTCCCGGACAATGTTAACAAAAATAGAAATCTTTAGGGAGCAACAGAAAATCTTCCAAGTTACAAAACATCAAGAGCCACACCAAATACAATAGACTCAAGAAAGGAAAAAGTGTACAAACTGACTCAGACCTAGTCTACCCAATCTTGAGCTGGTTCCAAATTGCAGTGTGATCGTGTGGACCTGAAATATTAGTAAATAAGGCTGTCATAGAGAAATAAGAGTGTTTTCTATCATCAAAATCATAAACCATGAAAACAAATCTACAACACCATGAGATCGGCCAGGGCATCGCCCTAAATGCAAACTGGACGATTGAAATTTGGCTTGATCATCCCGGACAATATCACGATCGTCCAGGCCAATCAGTTCAAATCAGAGGAAAATCATCCAGAGCATCGCCCTGAATTTGTGCTGGCCGATATTAATCGTCTAGAGGTAACTAAGGGTTTTTGAATAGATCATCCTGGCCGATCCTGTGATCATCCAGGACGATGTGATCGTATCAATCATCCTTAATTACTTCCTTGATTTGTCTGATTAATTAAGGCATAATTGTGAATATCGTCCAGGCCGATCAAAGATCATCCTGGCCGATTTCCAAAAATATAGAATACCTTAATTATTTATGGCGGTAATTTCTTTCTATTTTGATCCTATCGTCCTGGCCGATACAAATATCATCCAGGCCAATTTGCTAATGACGGCTGCCTTAATTAAGAACCCCTGATTAGATTTTTTGTTTTAAGCCAGATCGTCCAGGACGATGTAAATATCGTCTTGGCCAATTTGAGTAAAAATAGAAATTCTAAGTCTCTCAAGTGTGTGTGTGTAGGGTTACTTTTCATTAGTCACACCAAATATTACAATTGACTCAAGAGGGGAAAAATAAAATTACAGACTGACTCAACCCTAATCTACTCCATCTTGAGCTGGCTCTGATTTTCGTCTGATCTTTGGGTCCTGAAAAGTCAATAGAGAAAAAGGTAAGATTTGTTTGCTATCATCAAAATCATAATCTAAAAATAGATTTGTAACAAAACGGAGAAAATAAATCTAATCAAACGAGGCCTAAGTCTTCTTTTAGATGAGAAACTAAGTTCAGATGTAAATAAAAATTTTAAGCGTGCTTACTTGGAAAGTCTGGGAAATTCATTTGACTTACAACCTGATCCGATCCAAAGTTGTCTTGTCAGCTTGATTGGAGATAGACACTCGCCCGCCCAAAATAAAGATAAAAAGATGAAATGGCCGAAATTTTTTACATTTCAAGCGCCTATACAGTTTTCAATTTACAGCATTTGCAGTTCTCCGAAGTTCATGCAAAAAATTCTTCTGAAAACTTCTAGCATTCTCTTTTGCTCAAATGGAGAAGTCACTTGCAAAAAAAAGATACGTTATTACGTACAACAGTTAAATGTACTCCATATTTTTTTTGGTATTCACTGTGTATTTGTTGAAGAAATCATAAAAAATAAAAACAATCCGATAAGGATAAAATATTATATATTTCTTACATTCTCCATAATTTTTGCATATTTTATGCGTATATTCTGCTTATTCTCTGTGTATTTGTTGAAAACTCAAACACTAAAATTTTAACATAAATACTATGAATCTTAAAACCATAAAAAACAAAAGTATTCTAATAAGGAAAAAAGATTACTTATTTCTTACCTTCTAAGTAATTTTAGTGTAAATAATATTTGATTTGTACGTATATTCTGCGTACCTATTGCATATCTTCTGCGTATCTTTTGCATATCTTATGTACATCTTATGTGTATCTTATGTGCATCTTATGTGTATCTTTTGTGTATCTTCTGTGTATATTCTACGTATCTTCTATGTAATTTCTACGTATCTTCTACTTATCTTATTTAATATTTATTTTCTTAATTTATGCAGATTTACGTCCGTCTTATCTCTTATCGCTACTACGTTTCAACATTCAGAACAATCTGTGATAATTTTGCCGAGATAATTCCTCCTGATGTTGAAGATAAATTGAAGAACTTAAATATCTACCAATTTCTTTAATTTCTTTGATTCGAGCAAAACGCCACACTTATTTACCAGCTGATGACAATGTAAAATATTTCAAAGCAAAGTTTTATTATAAAGGTTATGTTATACCTTTCACTGCTAATGAAGTGACCTTCCTTACTGGTCTTCCCAACAGAGGTGAAGAGATTTTTTGGCATAACTTGCCCCCTACAGTAGTCACCTCAAAGGATATAAAGTTGAAAATGCTAGAGGTAAAATAGACGTAGCCCCCTATAAATTATGTTCAAAATATTTATTTTGTATTTATGTTCAAATTTATTTTTCTAACAAAGCAACTTCAAAACTCTTAGGTTTCTACAAACAATATCAAATAATATAGATGAGTTTTCATCAATTAATTAGGCATGGTCGATTTGGGAATGCTTGGTTGAAGAATTTAATAATATATCTACCAAGATTTTAAAGAACAAGTCAGCTAGTTACATCAATAGTTTTGTGTATGTCCTAATTGTGAGTGCTAAAATCATTCTAATTTAATGTTTAATTTGAATAATTCATTTACTCAAATTAACTTTGATCTTATGTAGGTTTGGTTCCTGGAGTACACTTCCATTCATCTCCCTAAGTACCCTGACAAAAGGCCCCGTTTCCTTCGATAGGCTAATGACATTATATATAATACCTAGAAGACCACTAAATTATTTATTAATTTAAAGAAAAGATAGGCATGTATGCAGATTTATTTATTAATTTCAATAAATATCTCTTAAAGATAGTTGAGAATAAGGATTTTCTAACAAATTTATTTTTCACAGATTTTTTATGACCTCCAGAGAGTTACCCAGGATGAAGCTAATCTACTGGGCATCCAAAAATATCCATCAAGCCATCATTCTCCCATTCAAATCCCCACTCATGAACAGCTTCTCAAACCCCAATCTCCCCAGCAACCATAACTCCAATCTGCCCAACATCCCCAACCCCAATCACCTAAGCAACCACACTTTTCATTTCAACTCAATCATTTGATGTTCTCCAAGAGAAAATAATCAAAATAGTCCAAGATACATGTATAAAAACTCTTCCATGAATTTGAAGGTAGACTGAGCAAGAAGTTTGAGCAAATAGTTCAAAGAGTGAATTTAATTGATTATAAGCTCCACAATTTTATTATTCAAGGCACTCTCTATCTTTGTCAACAACCTACTCCCTCCTCATCATACAATCACCCAATGCAAAATATAGTGATATCTTCCAAACATATAAAGACCTAAGCCTTAGATAATACTAAACCCCCAGATGAGACCAAAGCCACAGAGAAGTCCAATGTCCTAGAGTAGTCCAAAGTCCTAGAGTAATCAAATATCTTAGAGCAGTCTAATGTCTCAGAGCAGTCCAATGTCCTAGAGTAGTCCAATGTCCCATAGAAGACCAAAGCTTCAAAAGAGGAAGTTAGTATTATAAAAATTTAAAGGGTGTATAAGAAGTATAAATTAGATATTTCTAATTCATCCCAAAAAGAATCATCCCAAAAAGAACTATCCCAAAAAGTTCCATCTTAAAAAGAATCGTCCCAAAAAGAATCATCCCAAAAAGAACCAATCAACGTTAATCATGTTATATTAACTCATAACCATGCAAGTCAAACAGTGAACTACATTGGTATAGAGATATTGAGTTCTAAGAAAAAATATTTTATTAATGAAAGCAGTAAGAAGTTTAGTAACAAGTAAACATGCTCACTATGTTATTAATTGCATTTTTTTAGTATTTTTTCTGAATGTTTATTTACTTTTGCGTATTTTATGCTTATTTTATGTTTATAGACTACGCATGTACTGTGCATTTTATGCATGCATAATTATTGTGTATTGTATGCATAATTACTGTGTATTATATGCGTAATTACTGCGTATTTTATGCATAATTATTGTGTATTGTATGGATAATTACTGCTTATAGACTGCTATTTTATGCATATTTTATGCATAATTACTATGTTTATTAGCTGCATATTTTCTTTCATTTTTTTTTCAGGAATGATTCAATATTTTATGCTTAGAACATTATAGTTTCTGGACGTGGCATTGACAAAATATTATCTGATAGTTATCTTGACAATGATCATGTAGATGCCTTCACCATTTTATTACACGAGAAGAGTAAACTTTTTTCTGTCAAGTATCATAAATTTTTATACATCTCTCCAATATATTGGGTTAGTATACATGTTTAATTTATATATAATTTTTTAATTGTTTAATTTTTTATTTCTTATATTTAATTCTTGCATCATTACAAGTTGAAGGATAAAAATTCAAAATTATTTATCAAATACATAAACTATAATTCTATTCATTCATGCAACATTCTAATTCATCCAATTATTGACGGTTCACACTGGAACCTTCTGCTTGGGTTGCGAAATGAAAGAAAGTGAGAATTTTATGATTCTATTCATATCCCATTACATAGAAATATTACTACAAAGGTAGTAAGTTTGTCATTTGTTAAAGAATTTCGCAATTTAATAGTGAACTCAATTATGTTCCTTATATTGTTCATATTAAAAGCTTATATAGGGATTTCAAATAAGCTTTTGATAATGATATCAATAAATGGAAGTTCCAAACTAGCAATAACGCACCAACTCTGACAAATAATATAGATTGGGGAATGTTTGTTAGCAAATACATGAAAAATATGATTCTACAAAACAACACCAACTAAAAAGATAGTAAAGATTGACAAGCTAATATGTCAAAATATAGTGCATAATTATCATACGCATTGTTCTGTGTAGCATTGAAATATATTTTATATTTTCATAGATTTTTTCATGGTCAGAAATTGTTCAATGTACATTATTTTAATAAATTTTTGTGCATAGATTTTTTTGTAATTCATTTACTTTACTGAAATATAACTTTTACAGTATATGAGCATGTCGTACGCAGTAATTAAGTTGTAAATAAGCAGAAAATGCACACAAAATACGCAGTAATTAAGTAGTAAATACACAGAAAATGTGCAACAAATACACAGTAATTAAGCAGTAAATACGCAAAAATGCGCAACAAATGTGCAGTAATTAAGCAGTAAATATGAAAAAAATACGCAGCAAATGCGCAACAAATGTTCAGTAATTAAGGAATAAGTATGCATAAGTCAATTATAATTAACCTTAGGTATATCGTTGATAAAAAACCCATCTTTGATAAATGTCAACTACATTATACTTATTCCCTTGCATGTAATGGAATGCGGTGTGTAATTTTTTGAAAAAATATCAACCGCATATTTACATGCCACCTCTTCATGAAAATTCCTATGCTGAAGGTTTAGGCATTCATTTTTGCTAAACCTTCAGCACATGAATTCCACAAAGATGAGACAATGCTTCTTCACAAGATAGTGAGCATTGCTGCGTATTGGCTATGTAGTTCATACTACGCAGCAAATATGCAGTTGAAGTTTTTATAAAAACCTCACAACGCATTACATTAAAAGGCAATGGAAGAAGTAAAATTCGAACAAGCTTATATGGAGAAGATGGTTAAACCAATAATATAGAGCAATAAATTAGGTCAAAAAATAATAAAATGTCATAAATATTAGGAGATATCTAAACGACCACCTCATCCAACTCAACTAAATGCCTGACAAACATTAGTAAAGGTATATGTAATAACATAATGAGTGCAATAATGCAGTTCAAACATGCAATAAATACATCAAAAGAAATGTCTCTGTAAAGAAGTCTTGAATGTTTTCTTTATAAGTTGAAACATACATATCTGTAAAAGAATATTGAATTAATTTTTAAAATACATATAAAAAAAACATCCTTCTCCAAATCAATCTTCAACTTTATCGCATTTTTACTATTAAAAAATTTTCTATAATCCTTATATATTGTCAAGATTTTAGTGTTAGGAATCAAACCTAGAATCCTCGTTCTCTAAAAGGGTTTTTTCTTTGTTTGAGAAAATACATAGTAAAAAAGCATGATGTACTCATTCCATATGCATGTGTTACACATTAAATACGCAACACCTAATGACTTTTGGATTCAAAACTTGTTTATATAATAAGAAGATAAAACTATTAATAATTTCCTCTTATTATTAATCTTTTTAATACATATTTTAGGAATCATAGCAATTGTTGTAAAAATTTTATTATGTAAACACAAAATGTATGTAGTTCCTTATGTTATATTGGTTATAGTTCTAGAGAGTAGGTATATAAGTCAAGGGTTTAGCTTCTTAGAGTTTTATAGATTGAGGGGGATTTCAAGTTTTTTGGATCATGTATAAAAGAAGCAGGAAATATTGAATTTCGAGTTTTAGGAATCGAACCTAGAATCCTTATTCTCTAAAGGGGTTTTTTTTCTTGGCTTGAGCAAATACAAAGTAAATATGTAAGGTGTACACATTTCATACGCATGTATTACACATTAAATAGGCAACATTTAATGACTTGTGTTTTCAAAGCTTGTTTTTATAATTACAAGATTAAAGTATTAATAATTTCTTCTTATTATTAATCTTTTTAATACATATTTTAGGATTATATCAATTATTATGAAAAGTGCCTTATGTTATACAGGTTATAGTTCTAGACAGTAGAGTTATATGTCAAGGGTTTAGCTTTCTAGAGTTATAGATGAAAGTTTGTTAGGGATGTTAAGCCTTTGAGAACTGGCCCAAAGCTAATAAAGATAGAGAGGTGAATTGGTAAAAAGAAGAATCTTTAAATAAAAACACAAATCAAAACTAATGTCACCACAACGAAAACCAAATGCGAAAATTAAATGCGGAAGTAATAAAGGAAAGAACACACCAGATTTATAGTGGTTCGGTCAAACCTTGACCTAAGTCCACTCCTTGGAGGCACCCTCCAAGTATTGCACTACAAAAGTGTCTCTCCTTTAGCCCCCACAGCTAGGCGGGGTGCTGCGGAGTCGCTGGGTCCTTTGACACCAAAGAGATCTTCTTCTTTTGTGAACTTCCCTCAAGACAAGCCTTGAATCTGACGGTATTAAGGTGCAAGCCTGCCAGAGCAACCGTGTGGAATCCCCCTCCACACTCCCTTGAGTCCCCCCTCACAGGATCTTCTCCCTCTCAGACTTCACCATTCCTCACTCCCTTTCAACCTCTCTCTTCAAGTTCCCCCAAAAAGAACGAAGCTACAATGGCTTCCAAAGACACTTACCAAGTGTCATGTCATAGCTTAAATAGAAGATCTCAAAATGAGCTTATTAATGCAAGTTGCCGACATTATCGTCCAAAATGATACTAATATCATCCTGTATGATCAGTGCAATTTAAGCCCAATCAGCCGGGACGATTTGAGACGATCAGAGGAAATTTGTTCTTATTGTCTAGGACGATAATATATCGTCCCAGATGATCAGTATAAATTATGGAATATCATCTTGAACATCATCCTGAAATAGAGCTGTTCGATGTCCAATCGTCCAGCATATCGGCCAGGACGATCTGGCGATCGTCCAGGATGATTTGATCGTGCAATCAAGTCATAATTACTTTTTTTAAATTCTAGAGAAATTTTGGAAAAATTGTCCTGGATCATTCGGGATGATATTTTATAATCTAGGACGATCCACCGGGATGATGTCCAAAAATAAGTAATTTCTAAATAGATTTGGCGGCAAATTCTTTCTAAATTGAGCCTATCATCCTGACCGATACAAAATCATCGAGGATGATGTTTTTGCATAATGATGGCTGCTTTAATGAGGATGTTCTATTTCTACTTTTGGACAGATCGTCCAGGACGATATAAATATCATCCCGGACGATGTTACAAAAAACAGAAATCTTTAGAGAACAACAGAAAATCTTCCAAGTTACAAATCATCAAATCATCAGGAGCCAGACCAAATACAAAAGACTCAAGAAAGAAAAAAGGAGTACAAATTGACTCAGGCCTAGTTTACCCAATCTTGATTTGGTTCCAAATTGCAGTCTGATCGTGTGAACCTGAAATGTCAGTAGATATGGAAGTCGTTGAGAAATAAGAATGCTTGTTATCATTAAAATCATAAACCATAGATCCGTAACAATCTTCCCCTTTTTTATGATGGAGAACATTTCAATTTGAATTTTTTAAAAGGTAAATACTCTATCTTAATCTCCTCCTCACTAGAATAAAACTTTAAAAATTAGGGGAGATAAAAATATTTTTGTTGTTTTTAATTTTTTGAAAAAAAGATACAAATAGTACAAAATTCAACAACAGTACTTTCTCCCCCTTTGACATTATCAAAATGAGAAGGGGCACAAATAATAAAAACAAAATGATTAAAAGATAAGAACGATCCCTGATCTAGTGAATAGACAAATATTCTTAAAAAGAGAAAGTTACCTCTTGATTTTATTCAAAAACTTAGTGAGGAATGGATTGACAACGCATAATCTAGAAATAATAAGAAATTCATAAATTGTTAATCCAAGAACAAGTTCTTTTAAAGGCTCAAAAAACTTTTTAATCCAATATCCAAATCAAGGAAATAAACGGGAAAAAAAACATTAATTTTTCAAAACTCCTTTCATAAAATATATCTAATAGAATATCAATGCACGAATTGCTGAATCTGGAACCTAAGTTTTCAAGCACAAGTTTCGAACATATCAATGATTTTCTTAGGCTTTTAGTAGTATAAGAAAAAATAAGCATATTTTTTGTGGGCTCATTTTATGCCCTTTATCACTTGAATGACTCTTTGAGCATCTTTTGATTTTTAATACACTTTATGTTTTTTTTTTAATTTGGCGTCATTGTGCATCTTTTAATTTGGCATTATTGGTCACCTTTTTTTTTATTATTTTCAAAAAATATGATTTCTTTCTTATATTTTCAAAACTAAAGTAAACTCAAATTATTGACAACACGAACAACTTGATTAAAAAAATTTTAAGGTGGATTCAACAATCTTGCAAAAGATTCCTATGCGATAGTCAAAATGTAGGGAGATGAAAAAAATCAGTTTCAAAATCTAATTTATAATACGATAAAGATTTTGAATTAAAAGTAAAATAACATCTTTAAAAAGAGAGAAAGAGAAACAAAATCATGAGTTCCCTTCCTCTGACTATTTTTAGAGAAATCAACCACAACTTACCAAAGATTTCAAGAAAAAATAGGAAGTAGATTTTTCATTTTTAGAAAAGTGAATGTGTGTGCTAATCAGAAAAAAAAATTCACGAAATAAGTAAAAAAATTAAAGAAAAAACATAAAATAAAATTGAAAATAAAATAAACAAAAACACTGAAAATAACAAAAAACAAAACACAACACAAAAACACAAATAAGGCTTTTAACCATTATCTTTCTCCTGGTTCGATGCTTCAGAAACCAGATCTGCCCATGAGATTTTTTGCTTTTTATTATTTCCCTAGTTTGAAATTTGCTTCGCTTTACCCTTTTCTTTTACTGGAAGAATTCTTAAATTAGGGCACTGATTTTTCATATGACTAAGCTTCCTACATCGAAAGTAAATAACGTTAGAAGAATTATTACCATCCTTACCATTTTTACCTTTATTCCTCTGTTGTTGATGCTTATGCTTTGTGAGCTTTTTGATTTGCTTGACAAGTCATTGCATTCGTCACCAACTAAACTATCTTTTTCCGTATTTTCAGCTTTTAGAACAATCGTTTCACCTGCATCCACAAGTCTTTGACCCAAACTTTGTTCGTAGGCAATGAGTGAGCCAATCAAATTATCAATAGAATATTCATTCAAATATTTTGATTAACAAATAGCAATTACTTTAGCATCAAACTTATCCAGTAGACAACGAAGAAATTCATTAACTTTTTCAAAATTTGAAAATTCTTTTCCTAAAGCATGCAATGATGTTACAATTTGAATAAACTTAGTATACATGTCTAAGACCATTTCATAAGGTTTCATGGAAAAAATTTCATAATCATGCATTAACACATTCAACTTGAATTGCTTAATTTCACTAGTGCCTTCATATATGGTGTGTAGTTTATCCCAAATTTCCTTACCAGTAGTGCACGTGGATACTAACATAAAATCTTCAGAATTTAAAGCACAAAAAAAGAAATTTAAAGATTTTTCATTCAATTGAGCATCGTTTCATTCATCTCTATTCCATTGACTAAAAGGAATGTTAGTTTTAATTCCATATAAAATATGTGACGGTAATGAATAACCAGTT
Organism: Dendrobium catenatum; assembly: GCF_001605985.2. Classification (NCBI taxonomy): domain Eukaryota; kingdom Viridiplantae; phylum Streptophyta; class Magnoliopsida; order Asparagales; family Orchidaceae; genus Dendrobium; species Dendrobium catenatum. The sequence goes on from NW_021319929.1 coordinate 676,548, forward strand.
AAAATCATATGCCACATGCAAAAATCAATTGATTACAAAAAAATATACATGCGAATTTTCTAAAAATCAAATGTAATATTTTCAAACAAAGGTAGTCTGGTGATTAAATAACCTTTCGCAATATTATGATTTGAAAAATTAGCCATGGATCAAAATTCAAAAGCTTTTAAAAACTAGATTTTATGAATACTGCTGTAATACCACTTGAAAGTTCATTAGGGATGTTAAGCCCTTGAGAACTGGCCCAAAGCTAATAAAGATAGAGAGGAAAATTGGTAAAAAGAAGAATATTTAAATCAAAACACAAATCAAAACCATTGTCACCACAAAGAAAACCAAATGTGGAAATTAAATACGGAAGTAATAAAGGAAAGAACACACCAGATTTATAGTGGTTCGGTCAAACCTTGACCTATGTCCACTCCTTGGAGGCACCCTCCAAGTATTACACTACAAAAGTGTCTCTCCTTTAGCCCCCACAGCTAGGTGGAGAATCCCTTACAAAATCACTTCCACCTTCCCCGATGCGACGGAGTCGCTGGGTCCTTTGACACCAAAGAGATCTTCTTTTTTGGTGAACTTCCCTCAAGACAAGCCTTGAATCCGATGGTATTAAGTTGCAAGCCTGCTGGAGCAACCATGTTGAATCCCCCTCCACACTCCCTTGAGTCCCCCCTCATAGGATCTTCTCCCTCTCAGACTTCACTCGTTCCTCACTCCCTTTTAAGCTCTCTCGTCAAGTTCCCCTCAAAAGAACAAAGCTACAATGGCTGCCAAAGACACTTACAAAGTTTCATGTCATAACATAAATATAAGATCTCAAAACAAGCTCATTAATGTAAGTTGCTGACATTATCATCCAGGATGATACTAATATCATCCTGTACGATCAGTGCAATTTAAGCCCAATCAGCCGGGACGATTTGAGACGATCAGAAGAAATTTATTCTTATTGTCCAGGACGATAATATATCATCCTGGATGATCAGTATAAATTATGGAATATCGTCCTGAACATTACCTTGAAAATGAGCTGTCCGATGCCCAATCATCCAGCATATCAGCCAGGATGATCTGACGATCATCCAGGATGATTTGATTGTGCAATCAAGTCATAATTGCTTTCCTTAAATTCCAGAGAAATTTTGGAAAAATTATCCTGGATCGTCCGAGATGATATTTTATAATCCAGGATGATCCACCGGGACGATGTCCAAAAATAAGTAATTCCTAAATAGATTTGGCAGCAGATTCTTTCTAAATTGAGCCTGTCGTCCTGACCGATACAAAATCATCCAGGATGATATTTTTGCATAATGACGATTGTTTTAATGAGGATGCCCTTAATTAGGATTTCTGCTTTTGGACAGATCGTCGAGGATGATATAAATATCATCCTGGACGATGTTACCAAAAATAAAAATCTTTAGGGAACAATAAAAAATCTTCCAAGTTACAAATCATCAGGAGCCACACAAAATACAAAAGACTCAAGAAAGGAAAAAGGAGTACAAACTGACTCAGACCTAGTCTACCCAATCTTGAGCTGGTTCCAAATTACAGTCTGATCGTGTGAACCTGAAATGTCAGAAGATAAGGCAGTCGTAGAGAAATAAGAATGTTTGTTATCATCAAAATCATAAACCATAGATCCGTAACAATAGAGATTGAGAGCGTTTCAAGTTTTTTGGATCATGTGTAATAGAAGCAAGAAATATTGAATTTTAAGTTTTAGGAATCAAACAAAGATTCCTTGTCCTCTAAAGGACTTTTTTTTGCTTGAGCGAATACATAGTAAATGCGTATGACGTACGCATTCCATATGCATGTTTTACGAATTAAATACACAAAATGTATGATGTAAGCATTTCATACGCATGTATTACACATTAAATACGCAATATTTAATGACTTGTGTTTTCAAAACTTGTTTATATAATAAGAAGATAAAAATATTAATAATTTCCTCTTATTATTAATCTTTTAAATACGTATTTTAGGATTATAGCAATTATTCTTAAAATTTTATTAAGTGAACACAAAATATATGTAGTGCCTTATGTTATTTAGGTTATAGTTCTAGAGAGGAGGGTTATATGTGAAGGGTTTAGCTTTCTAGAGTTAAAGAGATTAGGGGGCATTTCAAATTTTTTGGATCATATATAATAGAAATAGGAAAGATTGAATTTTGAGTTTTAGGAATCAAACCAAGATTCCTTATCCTCTAAAGGCTTTTTTTCTTGCTTAAGAAAATAAGTAGTAAATATGCATGACATATGCATTCCATACACATGTTTTACAGATTAAATACACAACATATCGTATGTAGTGCCTTATGTTATATAAGTTATAGTTCTATAAAGTAGGCATATATGTAAAGGGTTTAGCTTTCTAGAGTTATAAAGATTGAGGGAGTTTTCAAGTTTTTTTGGATCATATATAATATAAGCAGAAAACATTAAATTTTTAGTTTTAGGAATTGAACCAAGATTCCTTATCCTCTAAAGGTTTTTTTTTCTTGGTTTGAATAAATACGTAGTAAATATGTTTGATGTACGCATTCTATATGCATATTTTATGCATTAAACAATCAACTCCTAATGAATTATTTTTTCAAAATTATTTTTTATAATAAGAAGATAATTAATAATTTCCTCTTACTAATTATCTTTTTAATACATATTTTAGGATTATAACAATTATTGTGAAAATTTTATTAAGTGAACACAAAATGTATCTAGTTTCTTATGTTATAATGGTTATAGTTATATAGATTAGGGATATGAGTCAAGGGTTTAGCTTTCTAGAGTTATGGAGATTGTAGGGGGTTTCAAGTTTTTTGGATCATATATAATAGATCCAAGAAACATTAAATTTTGAGTACTAGGAATTGAACTAAGATTCCTTATTCTCTGAAGGAATTGAATCAAGGGTCATGTTATACCTTTCACTATTGATGAAGTGGCATTCCTTGCTGGTTTTCGAAACAGAGGTGAAAAATTTTCCTGGCTTACCTTGCCCCCTACAGTAGTCACCTCAAAGGATATAAAGTTTGAAATGCTAGAGTTGAATAGACATAGCCCCCAAAAACTATGTTCAAAACATTTATTATATATTTATTTTTAAATTTATTTTTACAACAAAGTAACTTCAAAACTCCTAGGTTGTACAAACAATATCAAATAATGTATATAAGTTTTCATCAATTAATTGGGCATGATCATTTTGGGAATACTTGGTTGAAGAATTTAATAATGTATCTACAAAGATTTCAAAAACAAGCAAGATGGTTACATCAATAGTTTTGTGCATATGCTAATTGTGAGTACTAAAATCATTCAAATTTAATGTTTAATTTGACTAATTCATTTGCTTAAATTAACTTTGATCTTATACAGGTTTGGTTCCTGGAGCACAATTATATTCATCACCCATAGTAGCATGACAAAAGGCCTCATTTCATTCGATGGGCCGATGACATTGTATATAATACCGAGAAGACCACTAAATTATTTGTTAATTTAAAGAAAAGATAGGTACGCATGTAGATTTATTTGTTAATTTCAATAAATACATCTTAAAGATAGTTGAGAATAGGGATTTGCTAACAAATTTATTTTTCACAAATTTTTGATGACCTTCAAGGAGTTACCCAAGAGGAAGCTAATCTACTAGGCATCCAAAAATATCCATCAAGCCATCATTATCCCATTCAAACCCCCACTTCTGAATAGCCTCTCACCCCCAATCTCCCCAGCAACCCCAATCCCAATCTGCCCAACAATCCCAACTCCAATCTCCTAAGCAACCACACTTTCCATTTTCAACTCTATCATTCAATGTTCTCCAAGGGAAAATAATTAAAATAGTCCAAGATACCAGCACAAACCTCTTTTATGAATTTGAAGGTAGGCTAAGCAGGAAGTTTGAGTAAATAGTTTAAAGAGTGAATTTAATTAATTACAAGCTCCATAATTGTATTATTCAAGGCACTCTCTATCTTGGTCAACAACCTGTTCCCTCCTCATCATATAATTACACAATGCAAAATATAGTGATATCTTCAAAACATACAAAGACCTAAGCCCCATATTAGACCAAACCCAAACGAAAGTCCAATGTCCCAGAGCAATCTAATGCCCTTGAGAAGTCAATATCATAGAGCAGTCTAATGTTCTAGAGCAGTCTAATACCCTAGAGCAGTCCAATGTCCCATAGAAGACCAAAGCTTCAGAAGAGGAAGTTAGTATTATAAAAATTTAACAGGTGTATAAGAAGCATAAATTAGATATAATTCATCCTAAAAAGAACCATCCAAAAAAGAACCATCCCAAAAAGTTCCATCTTAAAAAGAACCATCCCAAAAAGAATCATCCCAAAAAGTTTCATTCCAAAAATAACCAATCAACGTTATTCATGTTATATTAAATCATAACCCTGCAAGTCAAATAGTGAA
>NW_021319929.1:681196-717104 GCF_001605985.2 Dendrobium catenatum
ATATATATATATAATAGTTTTAGTTTGTTAATTTTTTATTTCTTATATTTAATTCTTTCATCATTACAAGTTGAAGGATAAAAATTCAAAATTGTTTATCGAATACATAAACTATAATTCTGTTCATTCATGCAACATTCTAATTCATCCAATTATTGACGGTTCGCACTGGAACCTTCTGGTTGAGTTGTAAAATAAAATAAAGTGAAAATTTTACTATTCTATTCCTAACCCCATGCATAAAAATATTGCTACAAAGTTAGTAAGTTTATCATTTGTTAAAATATTTTGCAATTTAACAGTGAACTAAATTTTGTTCCTTATATTGTTTGGATTAAAAGCTTATATAGGGATTCCAAAGAAGCTTTTGATAGTGATATCAATAAATGGAAGTTCCAAACTAGCAAGAACGTGCCAACTCAGACAAATAATATAGATTGTAGAATGTTTGTTTGTAAATATATTGAAAATATTTTTCTACAAAATAACACCAACTAGAAAGAAAGTAAAGACTGACAGGCTAATATACCAAAATACAGGACATAATTATTATGCACATTATTCTGTGTAGCATTGAAATGAATTTTTTATTTTCATAGATTATTTTATGGTCAGAAATTGTTTAATGTACATTATTTTGATAAATTTTTATGCATAGTTTTTTTTGTAATTCGTTTAGTTTGCTGAAATATAACTTTTACAGTAGATGAGCATGTCTTACGTAGTAATTAAATAGTAAATAAATAGAAAATGCACAAAATACACAATAATGAAGCAGTAAATACGTAAAAAATGCACAATAAATACACAATAATTAAGCAGTAAATACACAAAAATGAGCCACAAATGTGCAGTTATTAAATAGTGAATACGCAAAAAATGGGCAACAATGTGCAGTAATTAAGCAACAAGTATGCAAAAGTCAATTATAATTTAACCTTAGGTATATTGTTGATAAAAGAACCCATCTTTGATAAAAGTCAGCTACAGTATGCTTGTTCCCTTGCATGTAATGGAATGCGGTGTGTGATTTTTTGAAAAATATCAACTACATATTTGCATGCCGCCTCTTTAAGGCAATTCATGTGCTGAAGGTTTAGGCAATCAGTTTTGCTAAACCTTCAGCACAAGAATTCCACGAAGATGCGGAAATGCTTCTTCACCGGATAGTGAGATTGCTATGTATTGGCTATGTAGTTCATACAACATAGAAAATATGCATTTGAAGTTTATATAAAGACCTCACATCGCATTACATTAAAAGGTAATGGAAGAAGTAAAATTCGAACAAGTTTATACAAAGAAGATGGTCAAACCAATAATAGAGAGAGATAAATTAGGTCAAAAAAATAATAAAATGCCATAAATACTAGGAGATATCCAAATGGCCACCTAAACCAAATGCCTGGCAAATAATAGTAAAGGTATAGGTAAAAACATAATGACTATAATAATGGAGTTCAAACATGCAATAAATACATTAAAAGAAACGTCTCTTTAAAGAAATCTTGCATGTTTTCTTTATAAGTTGAAACATACATCTCGGTAAAGGAATATTAAATTAATTTTTAAAATACACATAAAAGGAAACAACATCCTCTAGATCAATCTTCAACTTTATCGGCATTTTTTCTATAAATTTTTTTGCTATAAGCCTTATATATTGTTGTGATTTTAGTGTATGGAATCGAACCTAGAATCCTCATTCTCTACAGGGGTTTTTTTTCTTGGTTTGAGAAAATACACAATAAATAAGCATGACGTACGCATTCCATATGCATGTGTTACGCATTAAATACGTAACACCTAATGACTTTTGGTTTCAAAACTTGTTTATATAATAAGAAGTTAAAACTATTAATAATTTATGTTATTATTAATCTTTTTAATACATATTTTAGGATCATAACAATTATTGTAAAATTTTATTAAGTGAACACAAAATGTATGTAGTGCCTTATGTTATATAGGTTATAGTTCTAGCGAGTAGGAATATATGTGAAGGGTTTAGCTTTCTAGAGTTATAGAGTTTGAGGGGAGTTTCAAGTTTTTTGGATCATGTATAATAGAATAAAAGAAACTTTGAATTTTGAGTTTTAGGAATTGAACCAAGATTCCTTGTCCTCCAAAGACCTTTTTTCCTTGGCTTCAGTAAATACACAGTAAATACCCATGATATACGCATTTCATATGCATGTGTTATTTATTAAATACATAACATCTAATGACTTTTGGTTTCAAAACTTATTTATATAATAAGAAGATTAAAGTATTAATAATTTCCTTGTATTATTAGTCTTTTTAATACATATTTTAGGATCATAGCGTGAAAATTTTATTAAGTGAGCATAAATTGTATGCAGTTCCTTATGTTATATAGGTTATAGTTCTAGAGAGTAGGGATATATGTCAAGGATTTAGCTTTATAAAGTTATAGAGATTAAGGAGGGGATTCTAGTTCTTTGGATTATGTATAATAGAAGCATGAAACATTGAATTTTGAGTTTTTGAAATCAAACTTAGATTCCTTATGCTGTAAAGGCCTTTTTTTCTTGGCTTAATCAAATACACTGTAAATACGCATGACTTATGCATTATATATGCATGTTTTATGCATTAAATATGCAACAACTAATGACTTTTGGTTTCAAAACTTGTTTATATAATAAGAAAATAAAAGTATTAATAATTTTCTCTTATTATTAATCTTTTTAATACATATTTTAGGATCATAGCAATTATTGTGAAAATTTTATTAAGTGAATACAAACAGTATGTAGTGCCTTATGTTATAAAGGTTATAGTTCTAGAGAGTAAGGATATATGTCAAGGGTTTAGCTTTCTAGATTTATAGAGATTGTGGGGGTTTCAAGTTTTTTGAATCATGTATAATAGAAGCAGGAAACATTGAATTTTGAGTTTTATGAATCAAACCTAGAAACGTCATCCTCTAAAGGCATTTTTGGTTATAGTTCTAGAGAGTAGGGATATATGTCAAGGATTTAGTTTTCTAGAGTTATAGAGATTATGGGCGGTTTCAAGTATTTTGGATAATGTATAATAGAAGCAGGAAACATTGAATTTTAAGTTTTAGGAATCAAACCTAGAATCTTAGTCCTCTAAAGGGTTTTTTTCTTGGCTTGAGCAAATACGTAGTAAATACGCATGACGTACACCTTCCTTACATATGTTTTACGAATTAAATATACAACATTAATGACTTGTGGTTTCAAAACCTGTTTATATAATAAGAAGATAAAATTATCCATAATTTTCTCTTATTATTAATCTTTTTAATATATATTTTAGGATCATAACAATTATTTTGAAAATATTTTTAAGTGAACACAAAATGTATGTAGCGCCTTATGTTATATAGGTTATAGTTCTAGAGAGTTGGGATATATGTCAAGGGTTTAGCTTTCTAGAGTCATAGAGATTGAGGTGGGTTTCAAGTTTTTTGGATCATGTATAATAGAAGTAGGAAATATTGAATTTTGATTTATTGGAATCGAACCAAGATTCCTGGTCCTCTAAAGGAATTTTTTCTTGGCTTGAGCAAATACGCAGTACAAATGCATCACATACGCATGTTTTACGCATTAAATACGTAACATTTAATGACTTTTGGTTTCAAAACTTGTTTATATAATAAGAAGATAAAAGAATTAATAATTTCCTTTTATTATTATTCTTTTTAATAAATATTTTACTATCATAACAATTATTGTGAAAAATTTATTAAGTGAAAACAAAATGTATGTAGTGCCTTATGTTATATAGGTTATAGTTCTAGAGAGTAGGGATATATGTCAAGGATTTAGTTTTCTAGAGTTATAGAGATTATGGGGGGTTTCAAGTATTTTGGATAATGTATAATAGAAGCAGAAAACATTGAATTTTAAGTTTTAGGAATCAAACCTAGAATCTTCGTCCTCTAAAGGGTTTTTTTTCTTGGCTTGAGCAAATATGTAGTAAATACGCATGACGTACACCTTCCTTACATATGCTTTACGAATTAAATACACAACATTTAATGACTTCTGGTTTCAAAACCTGTTTATATAATAAGAAGATAAAATTATCCATAATTTTCTCTTATTATTAATCTTTTTAATATATATTTTAGGATCATAACAATTATTTTGAAAATATTTTTAAGTGAACACAAAATGTATGTAGTGCCTTATGTTATATAGATTATAGTTCTAGAGAGTAGGGTTATATGTCAAGGGTTTAGCTTTCTAGAGTCATAGAGATTGAGGTGGGTTTCAAGTTTTTTGGATCGTGTATAATAGAAGTAGGAAATATTGAATTTTAATTTATTGGAATCGAACCAAGATTCCTGGTTCTCTAAAGGAATTTTTTCTTGGCTTGAGCAAATACGCAGTACAAATGCATCACATACGCATGTTTTACGCATTAAATACGTAACATTTAATGACTTTTGGTTTCAAAACTTGTTTATATAATAAGAAGATAAAAGTATTAATAATTTCCATTTATTATTAATCTTTTTAATACATATTTTAGGATCTTAACAATTATTGTAAAAAATTTATTAAGTGAACATAAAATGTATGTAGTGCCTTATGGTATATAGATTATAGTTCTAGAGAGTAAGGATTTATGTCAAGGGTTTAGATTTATAGAGTTATAGAGATTTAGAGGGGTTTCAAGTTTTTTGGATCATGTATAATAGAAGCAGGAAACTTTGAATTTTTAATTTTAGGAGTCGAACCTAGAATCCTCGTCCTCTAAAGGCCTTTTTTTCTTGGCTTGAACAAAAACAATGTAAATACGCATGATGTATGCATTCCATATGTATGTTTTATGCATTAAATACATAATATTTAATGATTTGTGGTTTCAAAACTTGTTTATATAATAAGAAGATAAAAGTATTAATAATTTCCTCTTATTGTTAATCTTTTTTATACATATTTTAGGATCATAACAATCATTGTGAAAGTTTTATTCTTTTTTTTTTTTAAAGAAAATGCAGCAAATTGCATTAAAAACCAAGGACTTAAAACATTAGATTCCTCCTTTAACAAAGGCATAAAAGAAGGAGGAACCTTATTCATACTAACATCATCCCAAATAAAAAAACTCAAAATACCATAGTTAGCACATAAATCCGCTAACCTATTGTACCTTCTATCTACACAATTAAAAAGAACTTGGTTAAACCCATTGAATAAATGAACATCATCATAATATGAGTCTCCACTTGGTATGGAATTTTGAAAAAAATACATAACATTAACATTATCTCCTTCAATTATAATTCCCTTGTATTTAAACTTCCAATCTTTGATCACCTCCTTGATTGATTGAGTAGCCAAAAGCTCCAATGTAGATATCTCCCAATGAACATATAGTTTTCCAAAAGCCAAGAGGAATCTACCTTTGTGATCACGAAACACCCCTTCGATTCCAGCTTTACAAGAGGGAAGTAAGGCAGCATCCACATTTACCTTTATCCAATCAGGTGGAGGGGGATACCAAAGCAAATTGGACAGCTTAAAAGAATGATTAGCATCCCATATACCCGAGACTTTACCAGTTCTTTGAGCAGAAATTGAAGCATAACTCACTGCATTAGAACCAATAATCAATGAGCTATCTTCCTTCCCATTGTAAAACAACTTGTTCCTTGATATCCATGTAAAGAACACCACATTACAATACAAATTAATCATAAAAGAACTTTGGCTAGATAGCTAATTACAATAATCCATCAAGGAGTCAAAAATCAGAACTGCAAAATCCTATTTACCGATTTGATGTAGAACTTCCTTCAACTTTACACACCAAACAGCAACATGATCTCCATCTTCCATATCATTATAGCTCCTAGGGCATTGGCTTCCCCTTTGCAATCTTCTATACTCAAGAAACTGATAAGCATGGATGGCATTGTTAAAAATTCTCCACCATAGAGTCTCCACCCTTGGGTTTAAATTACCTTTTTTAATCCAGCTCTAAAACTACTTCGGAGCAGTATGTATAGCTGAACTCTCAAACACCATTGAAGAAATGGACTTCCCACTTTTCTGATACAACAACTCCATATTGTCTTCTTCCATTTCAGAGGAAAACTTAATTTGTCAGATTAATTTTAGGAGATCATTTCCCATAAATTTGCTTATAGCTTACACATTCCATCTTCCATTAGTAATGAAGTTAGAAATCAAAAAACTGCTACTATCATGTGAAATAACAAAAGTTGGCCATTTGCTAATACATTTATCCAATATCCAAGTGTCATTGAATACATCAATATCTTCTCCTTTAGCAACATTCCATCTAATTAATGGCTTTAGTGATTTGCCTCCATCCATGATGTTCCAAGCAGGTGAACCCGTCCTCCTCGTTATTACATTTTCCAACAAGTTTCCATATTTCAGATATAAAACTTTATGCAGCAAAGATTCTTTATCATCCACGTACCTCCATGCTATTTTGACTCTCAACGATCCTACTTTACTTGAACAAGAGTGAAGAGCTCTACCTCCCCATTTCGACGAAAGCACATGACATTCCAATTGACATAGTGGATCCCATGTCTTCCATTGGATTTGTTCCAAATAAAGCTTCTACAAATCTTTTCTCTCTTCAAGCACACTCTTAGGCACTAGAGTATTGGTACAATGAAAGATGGTGAATGATAACAAGATTGTTTTAGTTAACAAAATCTTACCCGCTAAGGAAATCAATCTTCCTCCCCATATATTTGCCATCCTTAAAGCCTTGTCAACAATAAACTGAAAATCTTCTTTTACTAGCCTTCTCATTGCTAACTTTACTCCAAGATATGACAACTCCTTAGCTGTTTTAAACCCCATAATCCGAGCAATTGACTTCTTCCTTCTTCTACTAACAGTTTTTCCAAATATCATACAAGATTTGTTAATATTTATTTTTTAACCCAACCTTCCATAGAAATTTTCCAGAATTGATTTTGTCTCCTTGACTACCTTCAATTTGGATTCCGAGAAGATAATCACATCATCAACATATAACAAGTGGGATATTCTAGGACCATTTGAACACAGTCAAACTCCAATGGTGCCTCCTCTTTGTCTAAAAGCATTTGATAACAACTAAGCATAAATAATAAATAGAAATGGAGACAAGGGACATCCTTGTCAAAAGATGTTTAGGCCATCTATCCAATTTGCCAAATCGCCATTGATTAAAATAGAAAATTTTGAGTCTTATACACATTCCAAAATCAGATTAGAAAATTTAGGAGGAAACCCAAAATAATCCAAAGCTTTCACCAAAGTTGGCCACCCCATCAAATCATAGGCCTACTCCATATCAATTTTGAAAGAAACAAAACCTTTTGAAGATTAAGAATGCCTGAGTTTATGCGTAACCTCCTGAGCTATCAACACATAATATGATAAAGATCTTCCTTTCAAGAAAGCCGCTTGCTCTTCTGAGATAAATTTAGGGATGATATAAGACATCATATTCATAAGAATTTTTGCTGCCAATTTATAAACAGTATTACATAAGCTTATAGGTTTAAAGTTTGAAGGGGCCAATGGGTTGCTAACTTTAGGAATAAGCACAATAATTATTTTCTTCCAATTTGAGTCCATATCCGATGTCTTAACAAAACCATTGATAGCATTCCACAAGTCAAGTTTAATTATATCCCAATAAGCTTTAAAGAAAGAAAAGGTAATACCATAATTACCTGGAGAGATATTATTTCCACTATGTTTGATAACTTCTTCCATCTCTTCAATAGTGAAAGCTTTGTTCAACAGTTCTCTATCACCATCATCTAGACAACTCCACGATTTAGGCCAATCTTCAAGCTTTCATTCTCTATTTTTCCATTTCTCTTTGAAGTAACAAACCATGGCATCCTCTATTTGATGTTGATCCTCCACAATTTTGCCATTTTTATTTTTAATTTTTGTAATGTAGTTTGAATTTCTTCTTACCGAGGAAAATGCTTGAAAGAACTTTGAATTACGATCTCCCTGCAACATCCACTTCACCTTAGCCCTTTGCCTACACCATGTATCGAACCGAGCAAGTGTGGAGTTGAGTTCACCCACCTTCACTTTTAGCAATTAGCATTCCTCTTCCGAAAGATCTCCTTCATTTGCTTCTTTCATTTGAAGATCCTCTATTTGTTTCAACATATCACTTTTCAGCGAAAATAAACTTTTCAGTTTTGCTTTACTCCAATAAAATAAAGCCTTTAATGATTTCTTCATTTTAAAATTCAGGATTTGGGCTAAGCTGCCTTCACATTTCCTCAACCAAACACCTCTAATCACTACAGCCGATGCCTTGTTAGAGGCCTAAATATCTTCGAACCTTAAAAACCTTCTTAGTTGATTGTTAAACCATGAGATTTAAGAGAACCGGACAATGGCCCGAAGCCACACGAGCCAAGTGCTTCACCACGAAATGATTTTATGAATTTAATGCAGTCGAGTTTAAGAAGCATCTATCAAGTCTTTCAAGGATCTGATCCACACCTATTTTGTTGTTACATCAAGTGAACCTTGGTCCCACATACCCAACTTCATGAAAATCATTGCAAGCTAGAAAAGTTTTCAGTTCTTTTGTTCCTAGGGAAAATTTGAATGTTTTCCCTCCCCTCTTATCTTCCCTTGAAATAATATAATTAAAATCTCCTCCTATCACCATAGTCAAATCCTTAAAGGAATAGTATTCCATCCTTTTCCCACATCCTTCTCCTTTTATAAACATCCTTGTTACCATAAATTGAAGCAATCATCCACTTGCATTTGTTAGGAACCTCAAAATTGCCAATAAAAAAATGAGAAGAATCTTCTAAAATTTTAAAATTGGCAATACTTGATTTCCACACCACAAGAACACCCGCTGACAAACCTTTTGAAGAAAGTTGAAAGAAATCCCACTTTGAACCAAATAGCTGATCAACATCCTTCCTTTCAAAATTTGAAATTTTGGTTTCTAATAAACCAATAAAAAAAACCCCGTACTCCTTAATAACCTCCTTCAAGTAAAGAGAAGCTTTCTTCTTCCTAGCTCCTCTACAATTCCAAAAAGCTATGGAAGAAGTCATTGAATAAGAAGTGATAAAGTTTGCAACTTATATTTACTATCAACTTCAGCTCTCCTACTCATAGGAACCAAATTAATAGGTCCCAACCCTTTTAATTATTTAGATCCTTTCCTCTCAACATTAGAGGAACCAACTTCCTTCATTTCAATTCCCTCCTTCATTTCCTCCATATTAGTTTTGAAATTAACTTTTGCAGCTTTATTTAACCCATTCATTTCTTCAACCCTATTAGCATCACCCTCCTCAAAAAAAATAATCTCCTTCCTCTACCAATCCATCTAGGATATTGAATTTATTTTTAAATACAATATTTGATGATTTGAAGGATATACCGTTAGCTTCAGTGATCACCATAGCTAAATTTTCCAATGTTTTCTGACTTGGTTCCTTCTCAGTCTCTTTATTTCCATCAGCTTTTTCTGCTTGAACAAAAGCCTCCTCCATCGTTCAGTTCTTCTCAGCATCAACAAAGCTATGTTTAAGTTTATCTGAATAACATCCAGAAATTTTACTCACCATTTGATCCTTGTTCCGAGGGTTTACTTTCCTGAAAGCAAATTTTGTATTTCTTTTCCTCCCATAACTAACTTGCAACCATGGACCATATCCATCTTGTTCAACACTAGGAGCTTCAACAGGCGAAGAATTCTTCATTTTTGAACTTCCTTCCTCCATTTGCTTAGATGTTCTTCCCACTTCCTTTGAAGCAATATTTTTATCCATTCACTTCTCTAAACATTCATTCTTCATATGCCCAATTTTGCTACAAACAAAACATAAATTCTGAATTCTTTCATATTCTATTTTTTGAAAGAACTTTCAAGAGCTCCCTTCCACCCATACTCCAAGAGGTAAATGAGTATCCAATTTGATACAAACACACACCCTCCCAAACTCCCTCCTTCCCCTTTGGAACATATTTCCATCAATCATGTAAGCTTTTCCAACCATAGAAGCAATTCTACAAATATTGATTTCATCCCAACATTATAAAGGAAGGTTAGGCATCCTAACCCAAATAGGAGCCTTATGTCAAGGGTTAAGATTTTCTATAGTTATAGAGATTGAGAGGGGTTTTAAGTTTTTTGGATGATGTATAATAGAAGTAGAAAACATTAAATTTTGAGTTTTAGGACTTGAACATAGATTTCTGGTCCTCTAAAGGGCTTTTTTTCTTAGCTTGAGCAAATAGGCAGAACATACACATGACGTATACATTCCATATGCATGTTTTACACATTAAATATGCAACATTTAATGACTTGTGATTTCAAAACTTGTTTATATAATAAGAAGATAAAAGTATTAATAATTTCCTCTTATTATTAATCTTTTTAATACATATTTTAGGATTATAGCAATAATTGTAAAATTTTTATTAAATGAACACAAAATATATGTAGTGTCATATGTTATATAGGTTATAGTTCTAGAGAGTTGGGATATATGTCAAGGGTTTAGCTTTTTAGAGTAATAGAGATTGAGGGGGGTTTCAAGTTTTTTGGATCATGTATAATAGAAGTAGGAAACATTGAATTTTGAGTTTTAGGAATCGAACCTAGAATCCTCACCCTCTAAAGGCCTTTTTTCTTGGCTTGAGCAAACATGCTGCACATATGCATGACGTACGCATTCAATATGTATGTTTTACGCATTAAATACGCAACATTTAATGACTTATGGTTTCAAAACTTATTTATATAATAAGAAGATAAAAGTATTAATAATTTCCTTATATTATTAATCTTTTTATTACATATTTTAGGATCATAACAGTTATTGTGAAAATATTATTAAGTGAACACAAAAAGTATGTAGTTTCTTAAGTTATATAGTTTGTAGTTCTAGATAGTAGTATTATATGTCAAGGGTTTAGCTTCCTAGAGTTATAGAGATTGAAGGGGTTTCAAGTTTTCTGGATCATGCATAATAGAAGCAGGAAACATTGAATTTTGAGTTTTAGGAATCGAACTAAGATTCCTTGTCCTCTAAAGGCCTTTTTTTCTTAAATTGAGCAAATACATAGTACGTACGCATGATGTACGTATTCCATATGCATGTTTTACGCATTAAATACATAACATTTAATAACTTTTGGTTTTAAAATTTGTTTATATAATAAGCAGATAAAAGATTTAATTATTTCCTCTTATTATTAATCCTTTTAATACATATTCTAGAATCATAACAATTATTTTGAAAATTTTATTAAGTGAACACATAATGTATGTATTACCTTATGTTATATAGGTTATAGTTCTAGAGAGTAGGGTTATATGTCAAGGGTTTAGATTTCTAGAGTCACAGAGATTGAGGGGGTTTCAAGTTATTTGGATCATGTATAATAGAAGCAGAAAATATTGAATTTTTAGTTTAAGGAATCGAACCAAGATTCCTTGTCTTCTAAAGGCCTTTTTTTTCTTGGCTTGAGAAAATACATAGTAAATATGCATGGCCTATATATTTCATACACATGTTTTACGCATTAAATATGTAAAATATAATGACTTGTGGTTTTAAAACTTGTTTATATAAAAAGAAGATAAAAGTATTAATAACTTTCTCTAATTATTAATCTTTTTAATACATGTTTTAGGATCATAACAATTATTGTGAAAATTTTATTAAGTAAACACAAAATGTATGTAGTACCTTATGTTATATAGGTTGTAGTTCTAGAGAGTAGGGTTATATGTCAAGGGTATAGCTTTCTAGAGTTATAGAGATTGAGGGGGTTTTAAAGTTTTTTTGATAATGTATAATAGAAGCAGGAAACATTGAATTTTGAGTTTTAGGAATTAAACCAAGATTCCTTGTCCTCTAAAGTGTTTTTTTCTTGGTTTGAGTAAATACACAGTAAATAAGCATGAGGTAAGCATTATATATGCATGTTTTACGCATTAAACATGAAACTCCTAATGAATTATTTTTTCAAAATTATTTTATATAATAAGAAGATAATAGTATTAATAATTTCCTCTTATTATTTATCTTTTTAATTAATATTTTAGGAATATAGCAATTATTGTGAAAATTTTATTAAGTGAACATAAAATGTATATAGTATCTTATGTTATAAAGGTTATAGTTATAGAGATTAGGGATATGTGTCAAGGTTTTAGCTTTCTATTGTTATGGAGATTAAGGGGGGTTTCAAGTTTTTTGGATCAAGTATAATAGAAGAAAGAAACATTAAATTTTGAGCTTTAGGAATTGAATGAAGATTCCTTGTTCTCTGAAAGGGTTTTTTTTTCTTGGCTTGAGCAATTACGCAGTTAGTGCGCATGACATATGCATTCCATACATATTATATATGCATTCCATGCACAACTCCTAATGACTTATTTTTTCAAAATTATTTTCATGTAGAAAATAAACCTTAATTAATTATATATCACCTTTTGGTGTAGACAATAAACTTATTTAATTACACTGTAAAATCACAATAAATACTTCAAAAGAAATATATATAAAGATAAGTAATACATATTTATACGCATAGTGTGCGCACAAGCTACACATTTAATGCTCATATCCAAGTATCTAAATTAACTATCAATCTTCATAAATACTCTTATTATATTTATTTCTCTGATTTAATTATATCCATCATAATCTTCAAGTACCTACCTGATGGTTTATTGGAGGGTACACTTTTTATGTATTCCTCGATGAAACATTTTGGTATGCTTGTGAAATTATACTGCTTTACTGATGGTTGACTAGATGGTACGCCAGCTATGAATTCCATGATGAAGCACTCGAGTATGCTTGTGAAAATACACTTCTTTATTGATGCCTGACTGGATGGTATGCTGGATATGAATTCCTCGGTGAAGCACTTGGGCATGCTTGTGAAATTATACTGCTTAGCTGATGGTTGACTGGAGTGTACACCATTTATGAATTCCTTTCTTAAGCATTCGGGCATACTTGTGAAATTATGCTGCTTTGAAGGTGTAGACATTGGTGTTGTGTTTTTTTTTTCATGGGTGATTTCACTGTCAAAAAATTTAATAATAATATGTCATAATACACACTAAATAAATTAGTCAGGAAGTAAAATAATACTCTTTGGCTTCTTCTCCTAGTGGCTTTTTTGCCTAGCATTGGATATGCCTTTAGGCCTATGCTTTAGAGGATATTTCAGTTTTGCAATGCCACCCTGTATAAACTTGTTGTTCTTTCACTTCCAATATACAATCAAATTGATATTTTTAGACATATCCTTCATCGTAGCCAACATGTATTATTCATCCTCCTTATTCAACTGTGCTTGTGTGCTCATTTCATATGCAAACCTACTGATATGATTTCTGAATATGAATCCACTACTAGTTTCAGAATTATTCTGAGAAGATCCTTTCAAATTTTGGTCTGAATATATATCTTTTTTGAGCTCTTATTGACCATTGCTTTAGTAGGTACATCTCGGGGATTTTATAATATCCATCTGCGTCAAAACTCTTATGTAGTGAGAACACGATAAACCCATCATTTCAAACTTCTTGCAAGAGCATTGAATGTTACCATTATGTGCATCAAAATCAACAACCCATAGATTAGAATGATCCTTTTTCTCTGTGCAATAGAATTTTTTTTTTGAAGAATCATAGGACACAAACTCTATACTCATTACACCCACACCCTATAAAAATTCTTGTTCAAAAAATGAATATAATTTCCTTGAATAAAATTGAACAGCTTGCTATAATATTGAGCAATTTTTTTTTAAAGGGTCTATTTCGGACTGATTGTATTTATAATCCTCATGCTATTCATTCGAGCACCAATTCCTCATCACCTTCTCTAAACCCAGAAAACAATCAGTTATAAAACTTGTGGTCTTAGAAATGTCATGACACCTATTATTAGTAGACTCACTATGCTGTGCGGATAGAATGTCCATGCTAAAACAATCCTTATTAAAGGTTGTTGACCACTTATCTCTTATCCTATAATGATCCTCCAACCAAACATGATCGTGGAGGTTCCCTTCTATGATCATTTAAACCCATGTATTCTCAAACTTCTCCTGAGAGTCACATTTTATCAAACACTTATGGAAGAGGCCTTTGACTTTGTTATTGCTATTGAAACATGATACTTTTGATGGAGCCTTTTTACAAATATGCCATTGGGATAATCTATAGCGATTGTGAGGTAATGCAACTTCTATGGCCCTAGCCATTACCTAATCTTGATCTGTAAATATTTTTTGTGGTTGTTTATCACCCATCATTCGCATAAAAGTTATAAACAACCACATAAATGATTCAATCGTCTCTTCTGATAAGAAGGCCATCCAAGCAAAATGTTTTGCAAATGATTATTGACCCCGACAAATGGTGTGCATACCAAATTATACTTATTAAGCCTATAACTTGTATAAATAATTACCAGATCACCAAAACAGTCTTAATCTATCCTACCAATCCCATCAACCCAAAAAAAATTAACAATATATCAAATTCATTATTTTTGATATCCTAAGCGAATATGTTGTCATCAAGTTGATGTTCTTTAAATAACTGAATGTATTAGTGTCCCCAATTTTAATCTTTGCTCTTTTCATTTTTTGAATAAAGTTGTACACATCCCTCCTAGTGAATCTAATAATATTGACACCTCCAACTTCATCAGTAAGGAAGGAAAATGCATCAATGGTTCTTATCCCGTCTTCTGTTATTGATTTAAGAGCTGAAGCTTTTTCATCGCACATATTCCTATATGATTTAAGTAGATGCCGGTCTTTTTCCCTAGGCAAATCATGATTATGATTTTCAATAAATTTCTTCACTTTCTAATATCCAGCTTCATTCACTGTAAACTTAATCATAGCTGAACAACCAATTTGGGTGTTTGATTTCTGATATTTCCTTTAGATATTAAGATCATCCATCTTCTTGAAACTAGCTTTTGAACAAACAAAGTCCTTGGATTTTATTTTTCTAGAATTTGGTCAGTAACTGTGATGATCCTTACAAACACTAAAACTAAGATTTTGGCCATAATTACAGTAATCCTCATATTCCTCTTTCTCATTAACATAAACTTCCTAATAAATACACAATGAATGAGTAGTAATTAAGCAATAAATATGCAACAAATAAGCAGTAATTACGCAAAAAAAGCACAATAAATTCCCAATAAATACACAATGTATACGCAATAAATACAAAATAAATATGCAATGAATATGTAATAAATACACAATAAATACTCAATACATACACAATAAATATGAAATGAATACACAATACATACGCAATGAATACATAATATATACGCAACAAATGCGCAACAAATGCGTAAAATGTTCTACAAAGTCCTTAAGGTACATTCAGCTCACTACTTCTTGAAATAGATAAAAAATAAATTAAGAAATAAAAACCTATGAGATGATGGTCCCTTCTTTTAAAATCAATTATATATGGAACGTAATTTATACGCAATAAAAAAGCAGTAAATACATCAAAAGAAACATCTCTATAAAGAAAGTTAATGGAAACTTTGCTATTAAGAAAACATGGAAGGAGGTGAACTTTATCAGTAAGCTAAACTTTACCTCCGGTCGCACTGCTTTTAACTGTTTTTCTTCTAGGAAGCTCATTACCTGGACATCTGCATTCAAGTTTTCGGCTTCCTTCGAGCCCTGTGAGAGTTTTGTTTGCTCATAAAAAGAAACATCATCCTCTAGATCAATCTTCATCTTCATTGGCATTTTTTCTACAATTTTTTTTGTTAAAAGCGTTATATATTGAGGTGATTCGCGCTTGAAATCCTAAAAAAAAGAAGGGCCAACGCTAAATTTAATGTTTGGCCCGGGTCGGGCTGCAAGACAAATGATTTGGACTGGGTCAAGTAGCAAGTCAAATGAATATCCCGTACTTTCCATGTAAGCACACCACGCGTAAGGGTTTTATTGGCATCCGAACGTAGCTCTATGTCCGGAATGCGCACATAATAATTTCTCCTTTTTGACGCTTTCTTATTTGCTTCTAAAGTAGTTTTTTATTTTTTTTATTTTTTATGCGGGCTTAGCCTTTGTATTAATCAAAAGAAAACCAAATTATAAGTATGAATAACAGTAAGAATTGAAGTTGAACTGCTAAAAAAAGCATAGCTCATCCAGAAATCACCCCAAAAAATGAAAATTTAACTAACATAATAGAAAAATCAAAGAACAAATAGAAATAAAAAAAATTTCTAGTTAAATCAGAAGAGTAGTTACATAAGAAATGCCAAAAAAAGTGAAAGCCATGAAATGAAGGACCCAAGATGCCATGATGCCAGGACTCGGGTTTAAAATAACTATAAAATAAAAAATACAACAAATTAAATATGTGTTTCAACTTTTTGTCATCAATATATGGACTCCCCTGATTGCCAAGATGACCACCAAATGGGAGGGGCATGGGGATGGATGTGAAAATCATCATCATCCATGGCAAAGTAATTTCCCGCTGGACCAAGAAAATCATTATGCATAAACCAGTAGCCACTATTGAAACCCCAGGAGACTATGAAAAATCTACCAACATATGAATGCAAATCCCTTAAGAAGAGCATCCAAGTAATAACATGATAAAGGAATAGACAAAATTTAACATATCCAGTGAAGACCCACCAATCTCCCAGTAAAACAACCAAATAAAAGAAGATAGAAAAAGTTTACCTCATAGACTAGTATTCAAAAAGCCTCTCAGAATTTGCCCATGCTTCCATTTAGATAACTTCTACCCAACATCATTTTTAACCTTGAAGCACTCAGTTGGAATACTCCCAAAGTTAGAGTTGAATCTCTCATTATTCATTTCCTTCCAAATAGAGTAAATGGAGCAGCAAATTACCAGATAGTAAATTCTTGAAATGTTAGTACACACAAGAGCAAGTGCAAATCTTCTGAAATTGTTAGGAGATAACTATACATTTGAACAATAATGTTTGGAATCATCAAAACTACATAAGTTGCATAAATATAACTCATTCAAATAGCAACTATTCAAACAATCATGCCATCCCGCTAGAGGTAAGTGTTGGTATAAATGCATTGAAAAGGACTTAAAAGAAGGAAAATCCACATCATCCTAGCTTGAACATGATTTGCATTGAGAAATTATAGTAGTAATCATAATCGTAGCTATGAGAAGAGGTGGGAAGCAGGCTGGGATAAGACAAACCCCCTGAGATATAAAGTCAACAACAGAGAGATGAAAGTAATGGGCAAAATCAACTGAGCCCCAAAGGTTAGCAATGGAGCTGCCATCACACCAAGTATCCCATAGAGAAGACAGAGTTATTGGGTGTAATGATAAAGACAATCTGGCTCTTAATATTAGTAGCAGTGGTAGATGTAATCTTCCAATATTTAGAGGATTTGGAGAGGGGAGACTTCCAAATAAACAAGTATTTCCCCTTAACCCAATTTATAAGAAAAGATCCTCCATTCATGATTCTCCAATTGAGTGAGGAGAAAAAATCATGAGATATAATAGATATAGAAGGTATGCTAAGACCCCAATGCCTCCTAGGAAAGCAAGTAGTTTTCAAGGAAGTTGTATGGAGTTTCTTAGAATCTATGTCACAATAAAAGAGTCATCCAGAGCAAATTTTGTCCAATAGAATTTTTTGTATAAAAAATTTGTCCCAAATGAAGCCTAAATGTTGACCTTTCAGAATCGATTGCCACAACAGCTATGCATTATGTTATTTCAAAATAAAGTAGTGGTATGGCTACATTAATTAAGATTTTCTTAATAATAAATCATAAAAGTTTTTCTTTAATGATGAGAAATAATAAATTTATTCATGATTTTTGAAAAATAATTTTCTCCAAACTTTAGGGCATAGCATCATTTCACCATGTTCATTAGGATTGCTGCTATCCTGAAATTATACATCAAATTTTACTAATGGAATATACTTATCTATAGCACAAAGGCTAATGAAATCAAGGTTCACTTAAAAAAGAGAAAATGCTTAAGAGAAGTATTTAAAATTTCATAAATTTTAGAAATATGTAAATTCATTTAAAAATAAATATTGTGAATAAAATAAAAGTTTTATACACAGAGAATGGGAAGAAAAAAAGTTGGTTGGGGTCATAAAAGAGATTAATTATTCTGTGCAAATGCCTAACGCCATTTGGAGACCAACCACAATGTGTCACATCAACCATGTGCTAGGTACCACATCTCGATACTGTTAATGTGATGCATTCTGGTTGGTCTCCAAACATTATTTTGCGTCTAGTCTTTGCTCAGAAATATTGTGTGTAATTCATAAGCTAATTTTGATGTAAATATTTAGCTAAATGTAATTGAAGTATTATATTAAAAATTTGAAAATTAATTTTAAAATATCAAATTTAATTTTGGAAAGCTTCTGAACTAAGGCTGATAGTCGTCTTACTGCTTTCTAAAATAACTTTTTTAATACAAAAATTTATAGTCCAATAAATTTTTGTACTTAAAAGTTACTTTAGAAATTAGTAAGAATGCTATCCCATATGAAGCCTAACTAACCTACTTGTTCAAGAGGTTACTTATATTAGTAGCCACTATTTCAAGGAATCCTTCAATTCTGTAAATAGCAGCTTTAATGGAATTTCTTGGAGTTCTCTTAGCTCATGTTAATGATACAGATAAAGATAAAGTATTATATTATTTACATCCATAATTATTTTTGACTTAAGCTATTATATTTCATAATAAGCACTATCATGCTCAAATTTAGAATGTATATCTATACCATTATTATAAAAGGGGCTTAAGTTTCCTTCCCCAACAAATATTGACCATCTATTTAAATTTTTCTTAAATTTCCTTGACCATTCATCATATTATAAATAATTATTAAATTAAAAAAATAATACTCATATAATTAATTATTCTTTATGTAGACCTCATTCGAGACGATGAAAGGACGACTGGCGGAACGAAGCGCAATCGATGTCATTCCAGTCACTTGGAGCCACATGAAACTCTTCAGCTTACCCCTCTCTCCATAATTTCTAGATATCTTTCTTCTCGCTCACTCCACTCAAATTATTTTGGTCCATTCACCTTCTGTAACTTAATAACATTAACATGCCACTTCAAATTCCACTGTCTTCACATTTATTTCTTCTTTCTCATTTCATTTTTCTGCTTCACATGAGGAGTTCTGAAGCCATGACTGGAGCTCTTCAGAGGAGTGCAACAAGATGTTCAACTTCACGTGCTTTGCTCATAGGTGAACGGGTTTTCTTTACCTCTTATCCATTTCTTCATTGTTGTTTAATATGTCCTGTCAGATCATAAGCCACGACGGGAGCTCTTCGGAGATGCGCAACAAGATGTTTGACTTTTTCTGCTTTGCTCATAGGTAAACATGTTTTCTTTTCCTCTTCTCCATTTATAAATATTTTTTGACTTTTTATGTGAAGGTAACAATCTTTCACCCATTTCACAAGCTTCTTAATGAAATTAAGACTATCTATCCATGTGTATTTCTCTTTTAAATTGTGACCTTGCATCTCTAAACACTGTTGGTATTCCCAGCAAAACTATTCTTGAATTCCAATATTTTGAACTCCCGCATTCGTTGGTTGTCATTTGGATTTTTGGTTTTCTGTAGTGGTAGAGCTCGGTGGTGGTAAGCAGTGCGAGATCGTTGGTTATCTTCTTGGATTTTTGGTTTTTTACATCAGGAGAGCTCGATGGGGGAAAGTTGGAGAGGTATGAAGTGGTTCTACTATTTCGTGAGTTAGATAAGGTAGGTGAGAAAAAAAATATCTATCAGAAGTTTAACTGATTCTTGTAATACTTTAATTTCCTCTTTTGCACATTGAACTGATTGTTTAATTTATGAAATATTTGTCAATGTTCTTGAATTATTATTTTTGTATTTAATCACCTGCCCTCACATTCAATTTTCCTTATCTTAAGACTATTATATTCAGATTTCCTCTTCATTTTTACATTTTTTTAGGTATTTTATTTATTAATGTGTCAAATTGATTATCTTAATGGCTAGAGTTTGGTTGGCCAACGCCACCTGTGGAATCTTCTGCAGTAGTACCTAAAGATCTTTTGGTTTTTCATATTCTGCTTTTTTAATAAGAGCTTTATTTGGTAAATTTTGTTATTCCACTGTATGTGTTTTGAGTGTTAACCTTATCCTCCTGTTTGTTTTCTTCTTCTCTTTGTTGGTTGTGCTTCATTTAATCTTAATAGAAAATTTCAATTTTTCTTTTTATTTGTAATGGGATTCTGACAATAATTTTAAAAACTTTATAAACTAAATTAATTGTGCAAGTTATATATATATATATATATATAATTTGTTTGTTATAGGCTACTGCAGCTTTGGGAGCTGCTACATACTTTTTTGTACATATATGTTGTTGTTATTTAGTTAATTATGGTTTCCTTGCATCTTTTGTACTCAAAAGCTGTGTATTGGATGTTGTTATTTTATTTAAGAATAAATTACCATCCTTTGATATGGATGTTACAAAGATGATAATTAATTGGTCATAGGCTGCTAAATTAATATCTTTCTTTGCAATGTCTTACATAATTCAATTATTTTGTTGTTTTTACTTATTTTACTAACTATCCAAATTTGCTCAATACATGCACATTCATACTGCAGTGCTTTCAATTGCTATATTCCTGGCGAAAGTGTCATTTGACAATCACCAAGGGAGCTAAATTTTATTGTGGAGCTCGATAATATATATAATTTGATAACTCTTGAATTACTTTTTCTGGTGCTATTATGCAATCAAATTGCGATTATTATGATATTTTTAAACTTATGTGAAAACATTTAGATGATGATCCTATTTTAACAGAAAGCTTAGTTTATTTTTTATTTTTTAAATATATTCATAGTTATTTAGACTATTTAAAGCTTAGTTGAGTTAGCACATGAGAAAGGTATGATTTTGAGCTCCTTTTCCTTGCTTCTTTTTGTTAGGCATTATTTGACAATAGAAATGTTCAAGGAATTAAGATGAAATATATTTTACTCCATTTCTTTGGTTGGGAAGATAAGCAAATAAAAAGTAATTCATTTTATTATTTGATTGCAGATAAAATGCATATTTCTTTAAATGTATATGGGATTACTGGAGCATTATGAGTTAAAGATGAGGGAGGCAAGTTGACCTTTCGATGGGGGATGGTGATTGTTATAGTGTCCAACGCTGATTATTTAATGCCAAATAATATGTTTAATATATTGAGCCACCTTTTATCTAGAACAAAAAAAGTTAGATTATTTTCATAGGCATTTACCACAAATCTCACCAACTAAATTACATAAGAATATGATAAGCATGTTGTTGATAACTAAGCAAACTTATTTCTTCATGATGAATGAGCATAAGAGATCTTTTACAAAGAAAGTTAATTATGGAGAAATATGCTCTTTTGAAGAGAGCGTTGAGCATCAACCAATCTACTAAGAAGTTTGTTGAGAAATTCACTAAGAAGGTAAGGGTATATGTAGGAATATGAAGAAGCTTCAATGTAAAAAAAATGTTTTAGAATCACCTGATTTAGATCATTTTCATGAAAAATAAAAATGCGGAGTTATGTATATCACTTAAAATTTATTTGGTCGAAAAATGTTAAAATTATGAAGAATAAAATACATTTTATTTATAATATAAAAAATAGACAATATACACAAGATTCCCTAAAAAAAAAGGCTTAAAAGATGAAAGTATAACCATTATCAATGCATGTTTTTTTATATCGAATAAATAAGAGGATATAAACTATCTCTTTTTAAAAATATTGAAACAAATTTATTTAGGAATTTTGAAGGCCGTTATCACAATAGAAAGACTTAATTCATGGATCTTCCATTGTTCTTAGAAAGAATAGTTTTTTTTCTCTTTTTTGCTTGGTTGATAAGAAATCACAATTTAGCTTTATTCTAGAGGAGTTAAAAATAAGGTTCTTTAGTTTCAGATGCCATATTAACCATTTCAATAGAAGGAAAAATGACATTAGATGCTAAAAAGAGGAGAGAATATGCTTAATGAAAAGAAATTATAAGAAATTTTTTTAGCAGTCGGGATCGGTGGCTTTATCAATAGGTGTAATAATGATTCGGTAACAATAAGGACTATTCCTACTAATTAATCATAAAAAAATACTTGAGAACTAGACAAGGATATTAATCTCTTAATCACTCAGAAAATAATTAAACAAAGAGCTAAATGTACTCCATTGGAAGGACATATTAGTATTAACAGATGATTAAACCAACATAATCCTCCTTTATTTCAAACAAAATGATTAAGCAGAACATGGGTAATTAAAGAAAAAAAGCTAAATCTATAATCTATAATAAAAGTGCATTAGTATTAATAAATAACTAAACTATCCTAATCCTACTTAATTTTGAAAAAAAGTTTATTAGAGAACAAAAGAGAGATATTAATTGCTTAATTACTCAGAGTTGGATGAACGAACTATTGTAGATAGAGTCTCTCTACTCTTTGTAATACTAAGAAAGGGACACCAATAATTTCTTTTTTATTCTTATTCATCAAATCTATTCAAAAGTAATAGAAGATAAATAAGAAAAAATAGAGAGCTAGGAAGAAGAAGAAGGGGAATAAAATAGATTTTAGAAAGGTGAAGTTCGATAGGTAGGACATTTCCGCCTCCTATACGTGTCAAATGCATGCCCAGGCATGCGTGAGCTATTTAAGAAGTATTTTTGGGGGAGTTAGGAAAGAAATTTGAATGTAGGGACTATATAGGGATTTCTTTTTGATTTATATGCATTTTTTTTAAAACAACCACGAGGGGGCTTACGTGTTAAAAATAAGAACCAAAGATAGAGTCAAAAAGGAGTTCATCGGCTCACTATTGCTCAGCAGAGCTATAAAACAAAGCAAAGAAAAACCTGTGAGCCAATTAACTCCCCAAAACAAAAAGGTAAAGAACCTAGTAACAAGCTACTGATGCTATAGACAAGCATCCAAAAAAGAAAGAGAAGAAGATAACATTGAAGCCCAATTTTTCTCCAAAAATCCTAAAGTTGCTTCAAACAACGATCCACCTGCAAAAATAAGAAGTTGCAAACCAAAAACCTACACCACCACCACCAAGTGAGATAATCACAAAGGTATAAATGAGTAGTATGAAAGAAGGTAATGCAAAAAAGGATGTGCCAAGTAAAGCCAAAATTGGAATTAGGACTTAGCGAGCTCAGGAATAAATTGCAAAAAGCCTCATTTGGAACATCCACAAGCCTCTCAATCCTACCTTCATAAACCCCAAAATCCACCCCAAATAAGCCCATCCACTGATTACACCACTTCTCATAATCATACCAGCCAACCAATAATAAAGAGCAGTCAACTGAACTCAGATGCAGCCAACTAACATTAGGCAACAACAAAAGGTAGAAGAAACTAACCATATCAAACCTCCCAAAAACAATAAATAGTAAATATAACAACCTACAGTCCGACTGCCACCGAAAAACCACAGCAGCAATAACATAAATCCCAGGCACATCACCACAGTTACCCCCAACACTCCACTAATAGAAGGTAGAAGAGCAACAACGGGTTGAACTATCAGCATATAAACCAGTAAAATCATTGCTAAAGTCGAAATTCACAATGACTTTAGCATTAACATTGGACACGAGAAACAGGCAACAAAGAAGATTTACATCATGAGCAGCATCATAATCTGTAAGGCCAAGCAGGCACAACAAAAAACTCCCAGCAATCCAGAGAAAAGGGCCCTGGAAATGTAGAGTCAAACAGGATGAGTGGCCAAAATAACACCTCCCAACAAACAAACCCGACAACCCGGTGGCAGCAGAGAATAATCTGCAGTCAACAAGTACCAAGCATCCAAGAAGGATTCAAGAAAAGGACAACAACAAAGCCACCTACACAAGGCTAGAGGGGACAAAGCCAACATCCAAAACCATAAAATTAACCCAGCAACACAGAAAATACAGAAACAGCAAATCCCAACAGGCAAATCCAGAAAACAGACATGGCTAGAGGCCAAACAACCCAAACCAGCCAGAACCAAAACACAAAGTTAAGTGCAGACATAGGGAATACCACACGCTTCAAGATGAAGTAAACCCTTAAATGGGGTAGGAATATTAGAAGGAATAAAATCAGAAAAATAATCAAGGTTGCAACCAAAATTAGCCAACCAAGAAGCACAGGAATTGGCAGTCTTACCAACATGACAAAAAGAATGATTCACATATAATAAAAGTCTGTTAATTTCCCTAACCACATAGAATATGTTTGGGTTACAACACGCCTTATCTAAATCCTGAAAAGGAGAAATGTTATACTTAGATTTCACTTCAATAACCATATTGATTAAGTTCAAAGGAATGCATAGTTGGATACCATAAAGGATGGCCAAACCAATAACATAATCAATTTTACCATTGTGAGTCGGGCCCGCAAAAGCAATTATCAAATGGCCATTACTATTACGGATTAGACCACCACAACCAGTACAAGAACCCTCAACATTAAGTTTAAAAACATTAGGAGGAGGCTTTATCTAATAAACAACCTTGAAAGCATTAGAAGGCTTCATCCAACCATCCCCAAAGAAGAGGTGATACGATAATAATTTTTGAGGCAAGTTAACATTCACAAGAGCCAAAATCTTGTCCTTGACCCATTGGGTAACATTGATACGGTTCATCCTAACCCCATTGAAAATAGAGTTGTCCCCCTCAAACCAAAGAAAACAAAGAATAAGACAAGGAATACTATTCCGAATGTGGGCTTTAATACCAATAAATCAAGATTTAAGTAACAAGTTAAGAGAGAGATGAGTATTAAAATAATTTAATTTAAAAAAATCATCAAAATACACCTATGTTCTAACAGCCACAGGCCCAAAAATAAAGACATGGTGCATATTTTCAATGTGAAAGCAACACAGACATTTAGAGGCAAAATTAAAGCCTTTTTTAGTGAGATTGTCCTCCGTAGGGATGAATTTATGAAGAGTTCTCCACACAAACACGGAAACCGTAGAGGGTATGATCTGATGCAAGATATTAGTAAAAATATTGTCTAAAGTGCCTTTAATTCTAAAAGTGTGCCAAGCATTCTTGAGATGAAAGCCCCCATCTTTAAAAAAATCAAACAAAATGATATCTTTAGAAAAGGTATTTATAGGCAAGTTAAGGATACGAGAAATAATGCAATCAGGAATAAAGTTAGAAAGCTTCTCCTAATCCCAACAAATGTTATTGAAGAAAAAATTAACTTTAATAGAAGCAGAAGTGGTAGTGTTTAAAATTGAATCAATAGAATCCATACCAAGCCATTTTTCCTACCAGAAAAAAATGTTACCTTCACCAAGCCCCCACAAGATATGTGGCTCCACTTCCCACTTAATCTTACAAAGCCTTTTCCAAACTTTAGAATCCCTTGGCTTAGGAGAAATATTGGAAAGGTGATTACCCACATAATATTTAGAAATCATAAAAGCAGCCCAAAGATTCTCTTTAGAACGTAAAGTATACCACAATTTAAAGGAGAAAGCCTTAGCAAGGTCAAAAAGGTTCTTACAACCAAGCCTACCTTCATCCAAAACACCACAACAATTATCCCAAGAAGCCCAGATAATTTTAGATGAGGAGAGATTACCTTTCCAAAAAAACTTATTAATAATCTTATAGATCCTATTGCACATTATTTGAGTAGGAAAAATAGTCTGAAACATATAAACAGGTAACACACAAAGAACACTTTTAATTAAAGTAACCCTGCCACCAAAACTAAGAAAATTAGAGTCCCACATAAGAAGCTTATTTTGAACCTAAGAAATAAGATCATTGAAAAAAAAAGTTTGTCTTTTACCTTTAAACAAGGGAACACCAAGATACTTAATAGGTAAGTTAGACTGAGAGAAACCAGTGAAATTTTGAATAGAAAGAATACGATCATTAGAAACCCTTTTAGAAGCAATAAAACAACATTTATTTCTACTAAAGTCAGACCACTAAACATTTCAAAAGCATTGAAGAAATCCATAATTTTATTAATCCTATTAATAGAGGCATTAGTAAACACAATAAAGTCATCAGCAAAGCATATGTGGGATAACGGGAAACCTCCCAAACTTTTAAAATAAAGGCCAGAGTTAAGGTCAAATAAACTAGAAAGACCCCTAGACAGAAATTCAGCCGCAATAATAAAAAGGAGAAGGGGAAATTGGATCGCCCTGCCGTAACCCATAAGAAGATTTAAAAAAACCATGATTGGAGCCATTTAGAATTATCAAAAAATACACATTCTCAATACAATGCTTGATGAGGTGAATAACAACATGGTTAAAACCAAAAAGATTTAGCATAAAGTAAATGAAATCCAAACTAATATTGTCATACGCCTTGGCAATACCATGTTTCAAAATAACATTACCCCCTCTAACCCTAACATCCAAATCTTGAGTTAATTCTTGAGCTAGGAGAATATTCTCCGTAATAGCCCTACCTTTCACAAAACCCATTTGAAAAGGCGAAATAATTTTAGGTAAAATCAAAGATAAATGTTTTGAAACAATTTTAGAGAGAAATTTGTTAAAAAAAGTACAAAGACTGATAGGATGGAAATCATTCCACGTTTGAATAGAGTTACTTTTAGGAATGAGCACAAGCGAAGTTGAAGTAAAAAAATTTGTAATAGGGTTACCCGCAAAAAAATCCAAAGTAGCAGAATTAATATCATCAAAAATAATATGCCAACTTTTTTGAAAAAAAAGAGTAGTAAAACCATTAGGACCCGCCACCGAATCATTATTCATCCCAAACACAGTCTCTTTAATTTCCTCCAAAGAGGGAGGATTAGAAAGGAGCTCATTATCATCATTAGATATAAGGTTAGGGATTAATGAGTGATCAATAGCCTATACAGGAGTAAAAGTTTTGTTGAAATGATTCTTAAAGTAAAGGTCAGCTAAATTAGAAATCTCAACTTTGTTAGTAGAATAAGAACCATCTTCTCTTTGAATTTTGTCAATACTATTCTTGATCCTTTTTCTCTTAGTTAAAGCATGAAAGTACTTAGTATTACTATCCCACTCAACCAAATGCTTAGCAGCAACTTTTTGTTTAAAAAAAACCTCATCCTGAGCTTGAAAGCTAAAAATATCAAGTTTAGATTGGTTTAATAAAGAATAATTAACATCAGACGGGTCATTTTGACATAAGTTTTAATTAAAAGCAACATAGTGTTCATCTTGGATAATATTAGAAAAAAATATTTTTGAAAACATTGTGATTCCACTAGTTCTGCCCTTGTTTCAACCTCTTAAGCTTAAACCAAAGCCTTTTCATACTAGTAATAAAATTATCAGGGTGTAAGGGAGCTTGCCAATTACTCATAACCACCTAAAAAAAAGTATTATTAAGTAACCACATATTTTGAATCATGAATTGAGAAGTAGCATTAATTTTCCTACTGTTGATATTGATCAGTAAAGGAGAATGATCAGACAAGGTTCTACTGAGATGCTGAACATTAGTAAGACTAATAACATTAATCCAAGAATCATTAAAAAGCACACGATCAAGCCTCTGCCAAAGGTGACCCATGTTCCACGTGAATTTATTACCAACAAAACCAATGTCAATCAAATTACAATGCAATATCATGTTATTAAAATCAGACATAGAGCGATAAGAAGGGACTGAACCACCCAACCTTTCAAAAGGTGAAGAAATAGCACTAAAGTCCCCTCCCACCATCTAAGGCAAGTTACAAATACTATGAAAATTATTAAGCTGATCCCATAACCACTTCCTATTGAGACTTGTTCAATATGAATATGGTTGTTAAACCTAAAGATTATGTCCTAGCGGCTAACCAAAAGGAGGGGGGGGGGGTGAATTGGTAATTAAAAATTTACCCTATTTTAAAAATTTATATCGAAAATTTACTTTAATGAATTTTGTAGAAAAAGGTTTTTCAACCATAAGTAAAACATTAAAACAAAATGCAGCGAAAAATAAAAAAAAAAACACAAGATTTATAGTGGTTCGGTCAAACACGACCTACATCCACTCCCCAGAGGCACCCTCTAAGTATTGCACTAATACCACTAGTGACTCTCCTTTTGCACCCACAAAAAGGTGGAGAAGCCTTTACAAAAAACTCTCTTCCATTACTACCCGGTGCTGCAAAAAACTGTCATCCTTTTACACTCTCCAAGTGTTGGCAGAGAACCATCCATCTTTTTACACTGCCCAAGTGTTGGCAGAGAACCGTCCATCCTTTCACACTCTCCCGGTGTAGGCAAAGAACCCTTCATCCTTTCACACTCTCCAAGTGTGGGCAGAGAACCCTTCGTCCTTTCATACTCTCCAAGTGTGGATAGAGAACCCTTCGGCTGTTCACACTTTCCAAGTGTCGGCAGAGAACCAGATCTCCTTGACAGATCTTCTCACAAGAAATCTAGAAGGAAGAGAGAAAAGAGTGAAGTAATAAAAAAAAATACAAGTAGAGATTCTTACCTTTGAGTACCAAGTGAATGTTTCATGCTCCAGTAGTAAGAATCATCCTTTAAACACTCTCTCACACTCACTCCTTGAGTCTCCCTTCAGTTGGCATGAAGATCAGTAGGCAAAAAGATTAAGAGGCAGTTTTAATTGGACTTTATATAGGAAAGACACAAAAAACCATCCAAAAACTACTGATTTTCAAGTCTGTACATAGTGGATCGTCCTGTACGATTGCGGATCATCCTGGATGAACTTACTTCAATCAGTTGCATACAAACCCAATGTATATTGGTATGAACTGACTTCATACCCTATTATCATCCCATACGAACTAAGTTCGTCCGGTACAAACAGTTATACAATGGGTCGATTTCGATAAATTTCAAGACGTTATCAAAAATTGAAAGCATAGAGCATGTTCGTCCCGGGATGAATAGGAGTTTGTCTGGACAAAATTTTTACAGAGAGCATTTCATCCTGGGATGAATAGGAGCTCGTCTGAACAAAAATTTTCTAGAGAGCATTTCGTCCTAGGACAAATTGTAGTTTGTCTGGACGAAATTTTTATAGAGAGCATTTCGTCCTGGGCCGAATATAGGATTTTGTCTGAACAAAAAGTTTCCAAAGAGCATTTCATCCTTGCACGAACAGGATTTCGTTTGAACAAAAATTTTCTAGAGAGCATTTCGTCCTGGGACAAATAGGAGTTCATCTGGACGATCAGAACTAAGAAAAATTTTCTCACTTCTTGTTCATTCCATTTCTCTTCCAAGGGGATAACTAACTTGATTGTCCCATACAAACCTAGTTTGTCCCGTACGATCAGTACAATGTTTTTTAAGATCTCCCCAAATGTGTGTGTGTTAAGTTACTTAATTACCATCACTCTCTCTCAAACTCAATATAATGAAAAGTACAAGCTTAATTTTACAAATTATCTCATGTTGAATTTTGATTTGAAGTCTTCATTAGTCTAGAGTTTGATTATCCTGAAATATTAGTCCACACAAGATAAAAAACAATTCTTCTATAAAGTGTTAGGAGAAAACAAAATTTTAAAATAATAATATTTGGAATCATCAAAACTTTATAAGTTGCAAGAATGTAAAACATGCAAATAGCAACTCTCTTAACAATCTCCCCCTTTTTGATGATGGCAAAATAATTATTGTTTGTATAAATTTCAAATTCTAAGAATCTCCTAAACTCCACTTGAATTGATGAACATATGAAAATAAGGAGGCATTGCACAATAATTTTATCTTTCCCTCTCTCTCTTTTTTTTTTAAATACAACAAATACAATATGAAACCAAATACAAATATAGAACAAAGATATGAACAATATGATAACAAAGATACGAATAATACGATACGATACAAATAATATTTTCTCTCCCTTTTTGACAATAGCAAAAGAGATGAAGAAAAAGACCAGAAATGTAAGCAGTCATATGATAATCTTTTGATAATTGATCCTTGAAAGTGATTGAAATAAATTTTGCAAATAAACTTAAATCATTAGGCAAATAAAGTGATTCATAGAATTTAAGAAGAGATATAACAATGATTATAAAAAGTATATATCAAAAATATGAATCAATTTAGACACTAAGATAAAGAATATCATTGCAAAAAGGATGAATATAAAATTTGTATATTTCAAATTTCAATATGAAATACAAATGTACAAAAGATCAATTTGAATTAAGAGATTGAAAGATTGTGGAAAGAAATAACTATCACATGTGGTGTTTTGCACATCTTTTTTAATAGTTGTGGTATATTCTTGTGTATCTTTTCACTTGTGGACTTATTTTGTGCCTCTTTTTTAAATTGCGAACCATTGCACATTCCTTTTGATTTTTATACATTTGTACATTTTTCAAGAGTAATTTTGGTCTTTTCAAAATCAATAATAAAAAATTTCAAATTTTTCTAAGTGCATCAATATTTATTGATAAATGAAATACAAAATAAGAAAACATCATAATTATAATAATAATATTAAACATTAATGTAGTCTAATAAGAGACATGAAATTGACAATCTTAATTATATCAAGTTATAAGTATATCTTAAATTTACAAAAAATAAATTTTCTAATGAATTCAATTTTAAGTTGCACTTCAAGGTATAACACTTTTAAGAACAAAAATTTTAAAGATTGTCATAAATGCTAACACACATTTCAAAATAAGATTAAAACCAAAACAAGATAACTTATATTGATATTATTATAATGGATATTACAAACTAAGGAATGATATCAATACGACATAAAAACTTAAATACTAAAATATCAAACGAAAAATACATCACAAAAAGAAAGAAAAACATCACAAACTACTACAACATAATGACATCATCTAAAGAAAAAATAACCAAGTACATGAATCACTCTGATGGTCCCTGATCTGGAGGAGGTACATTACTGAAGAAGTCAAAATAATAGCTTATCATAAGCATGTTGACTAATATCATTCATCTGCTCTCTCATATACCCCATGTCCTGATTGTATTGATTATCATGCTGCTGCGAATGAGTTTCAATTTGATCAAATCTTTGATCAAAATGAGACTCTAAGCGATCAAATCTCTGAACCAAATCTTGTTAATTTGGTTCACTAGCAGGTGCAGGATCAGGTTCCTCCTCTGAGTCACTAATAACATGTGCTTTATGTGGTTCATCTTTATTGAAGATTGCTCTAAAAGATCGATCATTGTAATAGAGAGGTTCTTCAAAATCTTGAATTGGATGAACCAATTCATACTTCTTCTCCAAAACGTAGGCAACAAGATGTCCTAAAGCTATGTTCTTCTTTCTTTTATGGGGGACATAACCAATTTCAGAAAGTCCATAAAAATAGTCAAGGATTAATTGGGCTTCATCTATAGGTTGTTTAGTCATAATCAAGTAGGTTACTGTTGAAAGAAGAGGAGTAATGTTGACTTTATCACCAGCTTTTGGAATAATGGAAGTTCGAAAAACATGCTGGATAATACGACCATTGTGAACAAGAGAGGACACTTTAGGCATATGTTCCATAAATATAATTTTTCTGATCACTTCATTAATTTTAGTCCAGTCAAATTAGCAGTAGTGGTTAAGGTATGGGCTCTAATCCCTTCAGTCCTTAAGTTTAAAAAGATTCCTAGGTTAGCCTTGGTGATTTCAACTTTCTTCTTAAAAACATATGACCTTATGATAGAATGATCAAAATTGGAGGACATGTTTGCTAGGAAATAATGAAAGGTCTCTTTGTTGTAGAGGTGGACTAGTGTGAGAATGAGACCAAATTGAGTTGAAGCAAACAAGTTCATCACCTAAAAGGTTAGATGTTTTTGAATAAAAACTCTAGAAGGGGTGATCTTAGCGGAGGAAAATCTTGGAAATGATTCTTCATTGGCCTTGGACAGAAAGTTATCGCTAGAATTTTTGTGTGGAACCTTGGCTAGAATCTTTTGTCGTTTGCTTGAACTTGCCATGGATAAGATCTAAAGGAAGAAAGGATTCTGAAAGGGATGTGTGAGTGTGACTGTTGAGTTCATAGCCGGTCAATTTAATGAAATACGACTGTTCATACAAATGAAATTAGCTTCGTCCTGTACAAAATTCAGTTCGTCCAGTACGAAAAAATTTCTTTTGGACAAACGAATGAGTCCAAAATGAAACAGCTTTTCGTAATCACATAACTTACGAAGCAACCTTTTGTATAGAATTTTGACCAAACAATCGTACTGACGATTAGGTGTTCATCCTGGATGATCAGAAATTAAAGATCGTTTTAATGGCAGTTGAAATCGTCCCCCACACGAACCGCCAAGTATTTGTCCGGATGAACCAAAGGTTCGTACATATGAATATAGTATTAAAAAAAACTTTTCCGTTTAACTGTCTTTTAATCATCCCGTCATTTGAAAATTTTGTCTGGTCGATCGTGACGATCGTACAGACGAAGTGAAAAATAAAAATTGAAAAACTGCACGCAAACTGTTCAAATCCAACAGTTGACACACTACACAATTCGTCCCGTACAAAAATATTTTTATCTTGGATGAATGTCACTTAATTTTCCAAAAATATACACTCAATCAAAACCAAAACATAAACACAATAAAAAAATAAAAACACAAACTCAAAATACAGAAAATCACAAACTCAAAGATTCACAAAAAAAATATTAACTAGAAACACACATCAATGTTGCAGAAAACATTTTTATTAAGCATTCAAATCGATTACTCCAAGCCTTGTTCTTAATGCACTGAAAATATTAAAGGTCAAAGGTTTTTTAAAAATGTCTGCAAGTTGATTTTCAGTAGAAATATGAATGAGTTCAATTTCTCCTTTGGATATATGATCCCTTATGAAATGATGTATGATGTCTATATGTTTGGTTCTTGAATGTTGAATAGGATTTTTAGAAATATAAATAGCACTAGTGTTAACACAATAAATTAGAATAGTGCCTATAGTTAATCCTAAATCAATCAACTGTTATTTTAACCAAAGTACTTGTGCCACAAAACTTTCTAATACAATGTATTCAGCATCAGTAGTAGATAGGGCTACTGAATTTTATTTTCTACTGGACCAAGAGACTAAAGAATTTGTAATAATCTGATATGTTCCAAAAGTGCTTTTTCTATCCACCCTACAACCTACAAAGTCAGAATCTGAATAACCAATTATTTCAAATGAAGAGCTAAACTTAGGATACCAAATTCCTAAGTTCTAAGTTCCTAACATATATCTTAAAATCCTTTTTACTATTGTCAAATGTGATGCTTTTGGATCTGATTAAAATTTAACACACAAATAAACACTAAACATGATATCGGGCCGGCTAGCTGTCAAGTAAAGCAAAGACCCAATTATTCTTCTAAATTTCTTTTGATCAGCAGATTTTCCCTTAGGGTCCTTATCTAACTGAACTGAGGAACTCATAGGTGTACTAACAGGTTTAATATTGTCCATTTCATACTTTTTGAGGTTGTCCTTAACATACTTTGATAAATAAAGAAAAGTACCCTCCTCAATTTCTTTGATGCTAAAGCCTAGAAAGTAGCTTAAATCTCCCATTAGTCTCATCTCAAATTAACTACTCATTATTTTAGAAAAATCATCACAAAGATTTTTATTTTAAGATTCAAAGATGATGACATCCATATAAATTTGTACAATCAGTATTTCTTTTCCAAATCTCTTCAAAAAGAGAGTTGTATCTACACTTCCTTTTTCAAATGATCTTTCAAGTAGTAAGGTGCTTACTCTCTCATACCAAGCCCTAGGTGCATGTTTCAATCCATATAATGCCATTTTCAATTTAAAAACATGATTTGGGTATTTAGAATTTTTAAAACCTGGTGATTGTTCTACAAAAATATCATCTAGAATTATCCCATTTAAAAAGGCATTTTTTACATCCATTTGGTACAGTTTAAATCCTCTAAAATAGGCAAAGGCTAACAAAACCCTAATTGCTTTAAGTCTAGCTACAGGGGCAAATGTCTCCTCAAAATCAATCCCTTTAATCTGATTATATCCCTTAGCAATTAATCTAGCCTTATTTCTAATGACTACTCCTGAGTCATTCATTTTATTTTTGAATACCCACTTAGTTCCAACTACACTTTGATCCTTTGGCCTTGTAGTTAATTCCCAAAATTTATTTCTTACAAATTGATTAAAATATTCTTGCATAGCTAACAAAATTCATTCGAAAGAGCTTGATCAATAATTGTGGGTTCTATAGTTGAAATAAAAGCTGAATGATTGACTTCTTTATTTAGTTCACGCCTAGTCCTTACACCCTCACTAGGTTCACCAATTATTAATTCTTTTGGGTGGTTTTTAGAAAATCTCAAATCTCTAGGCAAATGGTTTTCTATCACCAAATTTTCTTCTAAAATTTTTTCCAAATTTATTTTATTAATCTTTTGGGAGTTAATCTCAATCTCATATTCTACAACATTTGGCTCTTCCAAAATTCTAGATTCATCAAATACAAGTCAAAAAGTTTCTAAATTCCTCAAATGATTCACTCTTATGAAATAGAAATCTAACCCATGTGAATTTAGAGTAATCATCCACAATCACAAATCCGTATACCTTCCCTCCTAGACTTACAGTTCCAATTAGTCCAAAAAGGTCCATATGCAAAATCTCCAATAGTTTACTAGTTCTAAGATCCTTATTGGACTGAAAAGTGGACTTCACCTATTTTCTAATTGACATGCATCACAAAGGTGGTCCTTAGTAAAGTCTAGTTTTGGTATACCTCTTACTAGGTTCTTTTGGGTAATCCTCCTAAGATTTTTCATAATAGAGTGACAAAGTCTCCTATGCCAATGCCATGACTCATCAGAAATAGTTTTTAAACAAAAAGCAGTAGGAGTTTGAATGCAATTCAAATCTAGCATATACACATTATTTACCCTTATACCATTCAAAACATCATTTCCATTTAGGCTTAATATGCAGTTAGTAGGAAATTTTTTTACAAAATATCCTTTATCACATAGCTGGCTTAAACTTAATAAATTATGCTTTAAGCCTTCTACCAATAACACATTTTCAATATAAAAATTCTTAAGACTTCCAATCATACCTGACCCAACCACCTTCTTTGTGATGTTATCTCCACGTGTAACCTTGCCTCCACTCCTGGCTTCCAGCGATATGAATTATGCAGTATCACCAATCATATGCTTTGAACATCCACTGTCCAAGTACTATATGCTCTCACGAGGTCTTGTGTGAGAGCGACCCTCTTCTTGATCTGACTGATCAAGATTATCGACCATTAAATACATATTAGTGACTTCCTCTTCCTTTTCAATCTCTGACGAGTCCTAAGCTGAGTCCGCCCAGAAAGCTCTTTAGAATTTATTTTTTCCCTTCTTCACAACTGGTTTCTCCTCTACCTTCTCATTGATAAGAGCGACTTTGAGTTTTGGACAGTCTGTCTTAATATGTTCATGTTTCCTACACTCATAGCAAATAACATCAATTGAAACCTTCACATTCCTATTAAATTTACCTCGATTTCATTGCTGGCGTCTCTTCTACTTCCTCCTCAAAAAGCTTCTGAATTGTCTAGTCATTAATGCGATGTCGTTTTCATCCTCAGGTTGTGAGTGTTCACTCTCAGATTCCTCCACTTTTAGTGCTATGTTTTTTTCCCTTCGTGGTTCACCTGCATCAATCTTTCTTTAGCTAACTCCTTGCTCGTAAGCAATTAACGATCCAAGAAGATTGTCAATAGAGTAAATATTTAGATCTTTAGACTCTATAATT
>NW_021319929.1:717989-747103 GCF_001605985.2 Dendrobium catenatum
TTCACACTCTCCAAGTGTGGGCAGAGAACCCTTCGACTGTTCACACTTTCCAAGTGTCGGCAGAGAACTGGATCTCCTTGACAGATCCTCTCATAAGAAATCTAGAAGGAAGAGAGAAAATAGTGAAGTAATAAAAAAAACACAAGTAGAGAATCTTACCTTTGAGTAGCAAGTGAATCTTTTACGCTCTAGTAGTAAGAATCCTCCTTCAAACACTCTCTCACACTCACTCCTTGTGTCTCCCTTAAGTTGGCACGAAGATTAGTAGGCAAAAAGATTAAGAGGCTGCTTTAATTAGAATTTATATAGGAAAGACACAAAAAACCATCCAAAAACTGCTGATTTTCAAGTCTGTACATAGTGGATTGTCCCGTACAATCGTGGATCATCCTGGACAAACTTACTTAAATCAGTTGCATACA
The DNA here is from genome assembly GCF_001605985.2 of Dendrobium catenatum. Lineage (NCBI taxonomy): Eukaryota > Viridiplantae > Streptophyta > Magnoliopsida > Asparagales > Orchidaceae > Dendrobium > Dendrobium catenatum. Next base: position 718,412 of record NW_021319929.1, read on the forward strand.
AACCCAATGTATATTGGTACGAACTAACTTCATACCCGATTATCAACCCGTACGAATTAAGTTTGTTTGGTACGAACAGTTATACCATGGGTCAGTTTCGACAAACTACAGGATGTTATCAAAAATTGAAAGCATTGAGCATTTTCATCCTGGGATGAATAGGAGTTCGTCTGGATGAAATTTTTACAGAGAGCATTTCATCCTGAGTTGAGTAAGAGCTTGTTTGAACAAAAATGTTCCAGAGAGCATTTTATCCTGGGATGAATTGTAGTTCGTCTAGACAAAATTTTTATAGAGGGCATTTCGTCCTGGGCTGATAAAAGATTTCGTCTGAACGAAAATTTTCTAGAGAGCATTTCATCCTTTCACGAACAAGATTTCATTTGAACAAAAATTTTCCAGAGAGCACTTCATCTTGGGATGACTCGTAGTTCTTCTGGATGATCAGAACTAAGAAAAACTTTCTCACTTCCTATTCATTCCATTTCTCTTCTGAGGGGATAACTAACTTGATCGTCCCGTATGAACCTGGTTCGTCCCGTACGATCAATATGATTTTTTTTAAGATCTCCCAAGTGTGTGTGTGCTAATTTACTTAATTATAATCACTCCCTCTCAAACTCAATATAATGAAAAGTACAAGCTTCAATTTACAAATTATCTCATGCTGAATTTTGATTTGAAGTCTTCATTAGTCTGGAGTTCGATTATCCTGAAATGTTAGTCCACACAAGAGCAAAAATAATTCTTCTACAAAGTGTTAGGAGAAAACAAAACTTTCAAACAATAATATTTGAAATCATCAAAACTTTACAAGTTGCAAGAATGCAAAACATATAAATAGCAACTCTCTTAACACTTCCCACTATAAAGAGAGGAAGTATCGTACACAAAAGATGCACAATAATGAAAATTAAAAGCCTCAATGTTGCATAACTTGAATAAAGTCACCAATAATATGTAGAGAACCATTCATCCTTTCACACTCTTCTGGTGTAGGCAGAGAATCCTTCATCCTTTCACACACTCCAAGTGTGGGCAAAGAACCATTCGCCTGTTCACGCTCTCTAAGTGTGGACAGAGAACCCTTTAGCTGTTCACACTCTCCAAGTGTGGGCAGAGAACCCTTCGACTGTTCACACTCTCCAAGTGTGGGCATAGAACCCTTCGGCTATTCACACTCTCTAAGTGTCGGCAGAGAACCGGATCTCCTTGACAGATCTTCTCACAAGAAATCTAGAAGGAAGAGAGAAAAGAGTGAAGTAATCAAAAAGCATAATTAGAGATTCTTACCTCTGAGTACCAAGTGAATCTTTCACATTCCAGTAGTAAGAATCATTCTTAAAACATTCTCTCACACTCACTCCTTGAGTCTCCCTTCAGTTGGCATGAAGATCAGTAGGAAAAAGATCAAGAGGCAATTTTAATTAGACTTTATATAGGAAAGACACAAAAAATTGTCCAAAAATTGATAATTTTCAAGTCTGTACATAGTGGATCGTCCCGTACGATTGTGGATCATCCTGGACGAACTTACTTAAATCAGTTCCATACGAACCCGATGTATATTGGTACGAACTGACTTCATACCTGATTATCATCCCATACGAACTAAGTTCGTTTGGTATGAACAGTTATACTATGGGTCAATTTCGACAAAATGTAGGATGTTATCAAAATTGGAAATGATAAAATAGTTTCGTCCTGGGATGAATAAGAGTTCGTCTGGACAAAATATTTATAGAGAGCATTTCATCCTGGGCAGAATAGGAACTAGTCTGAACAAAAATTTTCTAGAGAGCATTTCATCCTGGGACGAATTGAAGTTTATCTGGACAAAATTTTTATAGAGATAATTTTGTCCTAGGCTGAATATAGGATTTCGTCTGAACAAAAATTTTCTAGAGAGCATTTTGTCTAGGGATGAATTGAGGTTCGTCTGGACGAAATTTTTATAAAGAGCATTTCGTCTTTGCACAAACGGGATTTTATCTGAACGAAAATTTTCCAGAGAGCATTTCGTCCTGGGATGAATAAAAAAATTTGTCTAGACGATCAGGACCTAGAAAAGTTTTCTTACTTTCTATTTATTCCATTGCTCTTTTGAGGGGATAATTGACTTGATCATCCCGTACGAACATGATTTGTCCCGTACGATCAGTATGAATTTTAAATATCTCTCCAAATATGTGTGTGCTATGTTACTTAATTACAATCACTCCCTCTCAAACTCAATACAATGAAAAGTACAAGCTTTAATTTACAAATTATCTCATGCTGAATTTTGATTTGAAGTCTTCATTAGTCTGGAGTTCGATTATCTTGAAATGTTAGTCCACACAAGAGCAAAAATAATTCTTCTAAAAAGTGTTAGGAGAAAATGAAACTTTAAAATAATAATATTTGGAATCATCAAAACTTTACAAGTTACAAGAATGTAAAACATGCAAATAGCAACTCTCTTAACAATCTCCCCCTTTTTGATGATGGCAAAATAATTATTGTTTGTATAAACTTTAAATTTTAAGAATCTCCTAAACTCCCCCTGAATTGATGAACATATGAAAATAAGGAGGCATTTCACAATAATTTCATCTTTTATCTTTTTCCTTTCCTAAACTCTCGCTGAATTGATGAACATATAAAAATAAGGAGGCATTTCACAACAATTTTATCTTTTATCTTTTCCTTTTTGATAAAAAATAAGCACACAAATACGATACAAATAATATTTTCTCTCCCTTTTTGTCAACAACAAAAAGAGAAGAAGAAAAATAACAAAAATGTAAGCAGTCATATTATAATCCTTTGATAATTGATCCTTGAAAGTGATTGAAATAAGTATTGCAAATAATATCAAATCATTAGGTAAATAAAAATGATTCATAGAAGTTAAGAAGAGATATAACATTGATAATAAAAAATATATATATAAAACAAGAATCAATTTAGACACTAAGATAAAGAAAATCATTGCAAAAAGGATGAATATAAAATTTATATATTTCAAATGTCAATACGAAATATAAATGTAGAGAAGTTCAATTTGAATTAAGAGATTAAAAGATTGTGTAAAGAAATATCTACCACGTGTGGTACTTTGCGCATCTTTTTCAATAGTTGTGGTACATTTTTTGTGCATCTTTTTACTTGTGGGCTTATTTTGTGCCTCTTTTTCAAATTGTAAACCATTGCACATTCCTTTTGATTTTTGTACATTTATACATTTTTCAAGAGTAATCTTGATCTTTCCAAAATCATTAGTAAAAAATTTCAAATTTTTCTAAGTGCATCATTATTTATTGATAAGTGAAATACAAAATAAGAAAACATCACAATTGCAATAATAATATTAAATATTAATGTTGTCTAATAAGAGACATGAAATTGACATTCTTAATTTTATCAAGTTATAAGCAAAACTTAAATTTAGAAAAATTAGATTTTCTAATGAATTCAATTTTGAGTTGCAGTTTAAGTTATAGCACTTGTAGGATCAAAAAATTTTAGGGATTTTTATATAGGCTAACACATATTTCAAAATCAGATTAAAACAAAACAAGATAAATTGTATTGATATCATTATAATGGATATTACAAACTAAGAAATGATATCAATATGACATAAAAACTAAAATACTAAAACATCAAATGAAAAGTACATCACAAAAAGAAAAATAAAACACAAAATACTAAAACACAATCACATCATCTAAAGAAAAACATAACTAAGTACATGAATCACTCTGATGGTCCCTGATCTGGAGGAGGAGGAGGAGGTACACTACTGAAAAAGTTAAAATAACTACTTATCATAAGCATGTTGGAACTAATATCATTCATATGCTCTCTCATATACCCCATGTCCTGATTGTGCTGAACATCTTACTACTGTAAGTGAGTTTCAATTTGATCAAATCTTTGATCAAAATGAGACTCTAACCAATCAAATCTCTGAACCAAATCCTTATAATTTGGTTCACTAGCAGGTGCAGGTGCAGGTTTATGTTCCTCCTCTGAGTCACTAATAACATGTGCTTTACGTGGTTCATCTTTATTGAAGATTGCCCTAAAAGATCCATCGTTGTAGTAGAGAGGTTCTTCAAAATCTTGAACTGGATGAACCAATTCATACTTTTTCTCCAAAATGTAGGCAACAAGATGTCATAAAGCTATGTTCTTCTTTCTTTGATGGACGACATTACCAATTTCAGAAAGTCCATAAAATAAGGATTAGTTTGGCTTCATCTATAGGTTGTTTAGTCATAATCAAGTAGGTTACTATTGAAAGAAGAGGAGTAATGTAAACTCTATCACCAACTTTATGAATTATGGAAGTTAGAAGAACATGCTGGATGATACGAGCATTACGAACAAGAGAGGTCACTTTAGCCATATGCTCCTTAAATATAATTTTTTTAATCACTTCATTAATTTCACTCCAATAAAAATCAGAAGTAGTGGTCATGGCATGGGCTCTAATTCACTCAGTCCTTAAGTTCAAAAAGATTCTTAGGTCAGCCTTGGTGATTTCAACTTTCTTCTTAAAAACATAGGACTTGATTACAGAATGGTCGAAGTTAAAAGACATGTTTGCTAAGAAATAATGAAAGGTCTCTTTGTTGTAGAGGTGAACTAGTGTGAGAATGAGACCAAATTGAGTTGAAGAAAACAAGTTCATTACTTGAAAGGTCAGTTGTTCCTGAATAAGAACTCTAGACGGGGTGATCTTAGCGGAGACAAATCTAGGAAAAGATTCTTCATTGGCTTTGGATAGAAAATTATCAGAAGAATTTCTTTGTGGACCCTTGGCGAGAACCTTTTGTCATTTGCTTGAACTTGTCATGGATAAGATCTAAAGGAAGAAAGGGTTATGAAAGGGATGTGTGAGTGTGACTGTTGAGTTCATAGCCGGTCAATTTAATTAAATACGACCATTTATACAGATGAAATTACATTCGTTACGTATGAAATTCAGTTCGTCCTGTATGAAAAAAATTTTTACGGACGAACGAATGAGTCCAAAATGAACGACTTTTTGTAATCACATAAATTACGAAGCGACCTTTCATACAGACTTTTGACCAAAAGACCGTATAGACGAACAGGTGTTTATCCTGGACGATAAAAAATTTATGATCGTTTTAATGGCAGTTGAAACCGTCCCCCACATCGATTCGCCAAGCATTCGTCCGGATGAACCAAAGGTTCATACGTACAAATATAATATTAAAAATGATCTTATCCATTTAATTGTCATTCAATCATCCCGTCGTTTGATAATTTCATTTGGACGATCGTGACGATCGTACAGACGAAGTGAAAAATAAAAACTGAAAAATTGCACGCAAACGGTTCAAATCCGACAGTTGACACACTACACATTTCGTTCCATACGAAAATATTTACGTCCTGGACGAATGTTACTTAATTTTTCAAAAAACATGCACTCAAGCAAAACCAAAACACAAACTCAATAAAAACACAATAGAAAAATAAAATTACAAACTTAAAATATAAAAAAAATCTCAAACTCAGAGATTCACACAAAAATATTAACTAGAAACACAAATCAATTTTGTAGAAAACAATTTTATTAAGCATTCAAATCGATTATTCCAAGCCTTGTTCTTAATGCATTGAAAATATCAAAGGCTAAAGGTTTTGTAAAATGTTTGCAAGTTAATTTTCAGTAGAAGCATGAATGAGTTCAATTTCTCCTTTGAATACATGATCCCTTATGAAATGATGCCTGATGTCTATATGATTGGTTCTTGAATGTTGAATAGGATTTTTAGAAATGCAAATAGCACTAGTGTTATTACAATAAATTGGAATAGTGCCTATAGTTAATCCTAAATCAATCAACTGTTATTTCAATCAAAGTACTTGAGACACACAACTTACTAATGCAATGTATTCAGCTTCAGCAGTAGATAGGGATACTGAATTTTGTTTTCGACTGGACCAAGAGACTAAAGAATTTCCAATAAACTGACAAGTTTCAGAAGTGCTTTTTCTATCTACCCTACAACCTATAAAGTCAGAATATATATAACCAATTATTTAAATGAAGAGCTAAACTTAGGATACCGAATTTCTAAGTTCTGAGTTCCTAACAGATATCTTAAAATCCTTTTTATTGCTGTCAAATGTGATTCTTTTGGATCTGATTAAAGTCTAGCACACAAATAAACAATAAACATGATATCAGGCCAGCTAGCTGTCAAGTAAAGCAAATATCCAATAATCCCTCTAAATTTATTTTGATCAATAGATTTTCCCTTAGAGTCCTTATCCAACTGAACTGAGGAACTCATAGGTGTACTAACAGGTTTAGCATTATCCATTTCATACTTTTTGAGGATGTCCTTAACATACTTTGACTGACTAAGAAATGTACCCTCCTCAATTTGCTTAATGCTAAAGCCTAGAAAGTAACTTAACTCTCCTATTAATCTCATTATAAATTACTCAATATTTAGAAAAATCATCACAAAGATTTTTATTTGAAGATCCAAAGATGATGTCATCAACATAAATTTGTATAATGAGTATATCTTTTCCAACTTTCTTCAAAAAGAGAGTTGTATCAACACTTCCTTTCTCAAATAATCTTTCAAGTAGGAAGGTGCTCAATCTCTCATACCAAGCCCTAGGTGCCTATTTCAATCTATATAATGCCTTTTTTAATTTGAAAATATGATTTGGGTATTTAGAATTTTCAAAACTTGAAGGTTGTTCTACAAAAACATCCTCTTGAATTACCCCATTTAAAAAGGCACTTTTTATATCCATTTGGTACAGTTTAAATCCTCTAAAACATGCAAAGGCTAACAAAACCCTGATTGCTTCAAGTCTAGCTACAGGGGCAAAAGTCTCCTCAAAATCAATCCCTTCAATCTGATTATACCCCTTAGCAACTAATCTAGCCTTATTTCCAATGACTACTCCTGAGTCATTCATTTTATTTTTAAATACCCACTTAGTTCTAACTACACTTTGATCCTTTGGCCTTGTAGCTAATTCCCAAACTTTATTTCTTACAAATTAATTTAACTCTTCTTGCATAGCAAAAATTCAAAACTCATTCAAAAGTGCTTGATCAATATTTGTGGATTCTGTTTTTGAAATAAAGGATGAATGATTGACTTCTTTGTTTAATCCACGCCTAGTCTTTACACCCTCACTAGGTTCACCAATTATTAATTCTTTTAGGTGGTTTTTAGAAAATCTCAAATATCTAGGCAAAGGGTTTTCTATCTTCAAATTTTTTTCCAAATTTTCTTTCAAATTTATTTTATCACTCTTTTGGGAGTTAATCTCAATCTCATCTTCTAGAACATTTGGCTCTTTCAAAATTTTAGATTCATCAAATACAGCATGTGTGGTCTCCTTAATTACCAAAGTTCTTTTATTAAATACTCTATAAAATTTTCCAATACTTGAGTATCCTACAAAAATTCCTTCATCAAATTTTGGATCAAATTTTTCTAAAGCATATTTTCCATTGTTATGAATAAACATCTTGCAACCAAAAATATGCAAATGTGACAAATTAGATATTCTTCCTTTTAGCAACTCATAAGATATTTTATTTAATTTCACATTCACCCTATTGAGTGCATAACATGCAGTGCTAACCGCCTCAGCCCTTTAGGAAGTGAGTATTCTGCCAACATGGCTCGAGCGGCTTCTATTAATGTTCTGTTCTTTCTTTCGACTATCCCATTCTATTGAGGGGTTCTAGGTACAGAAAATTTGTGATCAATTCATTTCTCCTTACAAAAATCCTTAAATCTTTTATTATCAAATTCTCCTCCATGATCACTTTGTATAATCATAATTTCACAACCTAGCTTTCGTTGAATCCAAGTCAAAAAGTTTTTAAATTTCTCAAATGATTCACTTTTATGAAATAAAAATCTAACCCATGTGAATCTAGAGTAATCATCCACAATCACAAATCCGTATACCTTCCATCCTAGACTTACAGTTCCAACTAGTCCAAAAAGATCTATATGCAAAATCTCCAATGGTTTACTAGTTTTAAGATCCTTATTAGACTGAAAAGAGGACTTCACCTATTTTCCTAATTGACATGCATCACAAAGGTGGTCCTTAGTAAAGTTTAGTTTTGTTATACCTCTAAATAGGTTCTTTTAAATAATCCTCATAAGATTTTTTATGCTAGAGTGACAAAGTCTCTTATGCCAAAGCCATGATTCATAAGAAATAGTTTTTAAACAAAAAGTAGTAGGAGTTTGAATGCAATTCAAATATAGCTTATACATATTATTTTCCCTTATACCATTCAAAACATCATTTCTATTTAGGCTTAATATGCAGCTGGTAGGAAAAAAAAATTTACACAATACCCTTTGTCACATAGCTGGCTTATACTTAACAAATTATGCTTTAAGTCTTCTACAAATAACACATTTTCAATGTAAACATTCTTAAGATTTCCAATCATACCTGACCCAACCACCTTCCTTGTGGTGTTATCTCTAAGTGTAACCTTGCCTCCACTCTTGGCTTCCAGCAATATAAATTGTGCAGTATCTCCAATCATATGCTTTGAACATCTGCTGTCCAGGTACCATATGCTCTCACGAGGTCTTGTGTGAGAGAGACCCTCTTCTTGATCTGACTGATCAAGATTATCAGCCATTAAGCACAGATTAGTGACTTCCTCTTCCTTTTCCAATTCTGACGAGTTTGAAGCTGAGTCTGCCCAGAAAGCTCTTTGGAATTTCTTATTGCCCTTCTTCAGAATTAGTTTCACTTCTACCTTCTCCTTGCTAGGAGTGGCTTTGAGTTTGGGGCAATCTGTCTTAATATGTCCAGGTTTCTTGCACTCATTGCAAATAACATCATTTAAAACCTTGACATTCCTATTAAATTTATTTCGATTTCATTGCTGGCGCCTCTTCTGCTTCCTCTTCAAAAAAATTTTAAATTGTCTAGTCATTAGTGCGATGTCATCTTCATCCTTAGGTTGTGAGTATTCACTCTCAGATTCCTCCATATTTAGTGCTATGTTCTTCTCCCTTCGTGGTTCACTTGCATCAATCTTTCCTTGGCCAACTCCTTGCTCGTAAGAAATTAGCAAACCAAGAAGATTATCAATAGAGTAAATATTTAGATCTTTAGACTCTGTAATTATAGTAATTTTAGCATCATAAGTAGCAGGAAAACAATGAAGAATCTTATTAACCATTTCAGCATTCGTTAGTTCCCTACCCAATGCATGTAAAGAGGTGACTATTTGTGTGAATCTTGTGTACATATCAGAAATGGATTCATTTAGTTTCATGCGAAACAATTCATAATCATACAACATGATATTAAGTCTATATTTAACCTCATTAGTCCCCTCATAAGTTATACAAAGTCTATCCCATATGTCCTTTCCACTCTTGCAAGTTGAAACCCAAATGTAGTCTTCTAATTTAAGAGCGTAAAAGAAACTATTTAAGCATTTGGCATTTAGTTGTGCTAAGTCACGTTCTTCTACTGTCCAGTCCATAAAAGGTGTTTCAACTCTAACTCCGTCAACTAGTCTAGTTGGTTTTGTATACCCTTCCTGAACTAAGATCCACATACGATAATAAAGTGACTATAAAAATATAGACATTCATGTTTTTCAAAAATCAAAAGGAATATTGTCGAATAATGGAGGTCTAGTTATTGAGTAACCCTCAGGTGTATTTCGGTTTCCAAATGTAGCCATCTATGTTAATCAAAAAGTAGTCTAAACTTATGATTTTGAAACAAAGCTTTGATACCAGTTGTTGAAACTTGTTCAATATGAATTAGGTTGTTAAACCTAAGCTTATGTCCCAGTGGCTAACCAAGAGGGGGGTGAATTGGTAATTAAGAATTTACCCTCTTTTAAAATTTTATACCAAAAATTTAATTTAATGAATTTGGTAGAAAAATATTTTTCAACCACAAGTTACAGTAGATCACTTGCTAAAACTTGCCTCTCTCAACCCTTCCAAGGACAAGAAACTTTAGGGAAGAAGAAGTGGAACAATACTTGCAGCAATCCTTGTGAATCCCCTCACAAGCTCCCCCTCACAAGATCCTCTCTCTCCCTCTCTCTCTCTCTCCTTTAGGTTTTCTCAGGTCAAGACAACAGCCAAGGATGTTCAAAAACATTGAACAAGAGCTCTTAAATAGAAGAGCTTCAAAGGGGCTCATTAATTGCAAGTTGCCGACTTTATCGTCCAGGACAATATTTAAATCATCCTGGATGATCAGTACGAATCTCATAGGATCGGCCAGAGCATCGCCCTGAATGCAAATTGGATGATAGAAAATTTGTTTGATCATCCCGTACGATCTCATGATCTTCCTGGCCGATCAGTTCAAATCAAAGAAAAATCGTCCAGAGCATCGCCCTGAATTTGATCTGTCCAATCCAAATCGGCCAGCGTATCGCCTTGAATTTATACTAGCCGATATTTATCGTCCAGGAGCAACCAAGAGTTTTTGAATGGATCGTCCAGGCCGATCTTGCGATCGTCTAGGACGATGTGATCATATCAATCATCCTTAATTACTCCCATTATTGTCGGATCAATTTAGACATAATTATATGATATCGTCCAGGCCGATCAAATAATCATCCTGGCCGATTTTCAAAAATACAGAATACCTAAACTGATCATGGCGGCAATTTCTTTCTGTATTGAGCATATCGTCCTGACCGATACAGGTATCGTCCAGGCCGATCAGTAAATTACGGCTGCCTTAACTAAGAAATCTTGATTAGATCTTCTATTTTGAACTCGATCGTCCAGGCCAATATAAATATCGTCCGGGACGATGTGAGTGAAAACACAAGTTCTAAATCTCTCAAGTGTGTGTGTAGGGTTACTTAACATCAGTCACTTCAAACAATTACAATTAACTCAGGAAAGAAAAAAGAAAAATACAAACTGATTCAACCCTAATCTTCCCAATCTTGAGCTGGTTCTGATTTCCGTCCTAATTTGATTCCTGAAATGTCAGTAGTAACAGGCAGTTGAAGAAAAGCAAGAGTGTTTGCCAAATCATCAAAACATAGTCTATGAAACTGAATTTGCAACAATTCCGTATGATCAGTATGAATTTTAAAGATCTCCCCAAGTGTGTGTGTGCTTAGTTACTTAATTATAATCACTCCCTCTCAAACTCAATACAATGAAAAGTACAAGCTTTAATTTACAAATTATCTCATGGTGAATTTTGATTTGAAGTCTTCATTAGTTTGGAGTTTGATTATCCTGAAATGTTAGTCCACAAAAGAGCAAAAATAATTCTTCTAAAAAGTGTTAGGAGAAAATAAAACTTTAAAACAATAATATTTGGAATCATCAAAACTTTACAAGTTGCAAGAATATAAAATATGCAAATAACAACTCTCTTAACAGATTTCTAAAGGTGCATTTTACAAGCTTGAATATAGTAAGAACGCCTAGCAAAAATCTGGCTATAGTCAAGATCATTAGCTAACTGGATAGCAATATGCCTTTGGTGAAGTAAACCCACATGAAAAGAACTAGTGAGCTTAAGATTCACAAAAAACTTCATAATAACATCAAGATTAGGCCTTCCTAACATAAATTTACATATCAAGGTCAGAGCATAAGGGGCAGCCAGATGATCAACAACCGAGTCCTCAAAGAGGAGGGCCGGACATCCCTTAAAAGTAGAATGCACAAACTGCAGTTTTGGGTTAGATGAAGATGCATCAGTTAGGACCTCTTTAAAGGAATGAGTTTTCCCCTCAAAAGTTGAAGAGACAGGGCAAGATGACGATGGGTCGTCATCTTCCCACACAAAAACTAAATGAAAAATAACCAAAAAAGAACACGAAAGAGAACCATATGCGAAGAGTAGGAAAGGCAAACCGAAATTGCCAAGAGATTCCAACCAGGAGGGCCAAATTTGAACGCACGGGAGGAAGCCCACGAAACACCTCCAGGAAGAGAGCAAAGAGACGTTAGAGAGCAAGGTGATTTGATTTGTATGCATTAAATAGTTGGTTTCCTAGGGTTAGGGCTTCTTGAATTTAGATGAAATTTGAGATCTCATAGGTTTTCTTTGGTCTCTAGCGGGGTCTAGAGAATTGGGAAAGATCGATCCTTCTCTCGAATAGGGGATTAAGTATCTTGTTAATTTTTTCCGTAGTTTGTTTTCTTGTAATAAAATTATTGTTTTTCACTAATTTTCCATTGGAATCATGGAGATTTCTAGCTATTTTTGCTCTCTTGATAGGATTTATATGAAATATTCAAGTGTTTCCTATCACATGCTTCTTATTTCATAAGAAAAAATTGTGAAATTGAAGAAATTATTGAAGAACCATTGTTGTTTTGCTAGCCCACTTGTGTTATAAAATATAAAAGTTTTGACCTTTTCTTTGCATGTTTAATAACATTGCTTTTGATTTATCATCAATTTTACTTCCATCACTGCATACCATGTAGATGTTTAACTTTCAATTGATGTTTGATAGTGTGTTAAAGTTGTATGAGTGAAACTTGAGAATCATTCTGTTGGATCTAATTTGTTTGCAGTTTTTTATTATTCTCTCAATCTTATGTAGAGTTTCAAATTTCTCATGATTTGGTTTATAAGTTATTGGGGAGTTAATATTAACAAAATTTGTTCATAAATAGCTTTATATTGATAAGAAATTTTAAAAAATTCCTATTAAAACAAATAGCTAGATAGTGGATCTATGACTGGTATATAGATTTTTTGGAGCAATTTATCAGATTGACAAAAGTTTTAGAAGAATTTGTAGATATGTATGTAGGTTAATATATTTAAATCATTTAATAATCTTGATAGAGGTTCTAGAATCATTTTCTTGTTTGTTGTGTTCTTTAATTTTGTCAATGTAGAGTATTCCATTTCTAATTTAATTCTATGGATAAATGACTTGCATGTTCTTTCTATAAGCCAATAATGATATATTTTTTATATTTAGATCAGTAAATTGAAAACAAGGTGATTTTCTTTTTTGGAATGTGAGGAGATTCTCATCACATGTTTACTTTCATTGCCATAGCACAATGTTCATTTTAATGCTTGAGTGATGCCACAAACTTTACAAATAGATCTGTGCCAGCCATGGAAGCAAGTAGGTTTAAAAGATCTAAGAAACATAAGAATTTAAAATATAGCAAACATTTTCCACATCTATTTGCATGTTAATCTTCTCCTCATACTTTTAGTTTTCTTCTATCCCTAGGCTTTACAAATAGAGGAATATGAAATGCAAAGTTACAACAAATATAGACACCATTGTGAATATGAAGAAGCTATAGATTGGAATATTTATCTCATTTTTTATCTTCCATTATATATGATGTCAGGGTGTCCACTGTATAGCTGCAAATACACTCCCTGCTCTTGTTTACGTAGTTTTTATGTTGTTGGCTTGTCTACTATTCTCAAAGACTTGGATCGAAGTTTTTGGATCATCACCAAAACATGTGGCTAAGTTGCTTAAGGTATGGATATATCCTTCATTTGTCTCTGATCCTATTTTGTTATTATGTGCTGATAGCAAATGAGATTTTTTATTATAATTTTTATTTCTTAAATGATTTTTTATGATTGTGAATTTGTTTTTTGTTTGTTTACAATCCTATTTTCTTTAATTTGTTTCTAGTCCTATTCATGGCTCTGCCTTGAATACTTCTTGAATTATTTTTTAATTATCAATTTATATAATTCAAAAGAGATTTTGTATATGTTATCACAATCATAATGGCACACAATTATATTTTTAACATTCTAGCAATGTGCACCACGTGCATTTAAACTAGTAATTTTAAACACTATTTGTTCTCACACAAAGTACAACACTTTTTCAGAATAAATTATCTACAATATCTCATAACCCATATTCTAAAAATTTATGTAATAATTTTATCTCAGTACAATATAAAAGATTAGGCACTTGTTGACTACTTAACAATTCACAAGTTGATTTTCCATTAAATGATAATTTGGCAAACAAGCTTCTTGAATTATTTTTTAATTATCAATTTATATAATTCAAAAGAGATTTTGTATATGTTATCACAATCATAATGTCACACAATTATATTTTTAAGATTCTAGCAAGGTGCATTATGTGCACGTGCATTTAAACTAGTAATTTTAAACACTATTTTTTCCCCCACAAAGTACAACACTTTTCCAGAATAAATTATCTACAATATTTCATAACCCATATTCTAAAACTTTATGTAATAATTTTTATCTCAGTGCAATATAAAAGATTAGGCACTTGTTGACTACTTAACAACTCATAAGTTGATTTCCATTAAATGATAATTTGGCAAACAAGCAGATATTTGATATTTAGAAAACTATTAGAGCCCTATTCATAAACTATTTTTTGATTATTTACCTTTCATGAGAAGTTCAAAACATAACAATCTTCTTCTAGAAAGTCTAGTTTAATAAAGTTTTTAGGACTCCTGAGGGAAAGATATTACAATTTTCTTACAAATTATCTAAACACATACTAATAATGAAATATTATTTGTAGTTTTTAATGATAAGTTTAGAATTAGGGCATGACTTATCCCAATATGCCTCCTTCATTCTTCTTCTCCTTCCTTCATCCCAACGCCACCTCTCTCTCTCTCTCTCTCTTGATGTTAAGCCATCATTACTCCTCCCACTTTCCCTCTCTCTCTCCATGTCAAAGCCACACCCTTTCCCTCTCTCTATCTCGAAGAGTATGTAATTTTTATTTTTCTCGAGTTAATATATATATATAAAGGTGTATGCTTGATTAGCAAATGTGCACACACACAGAGGGACTCAAATTATATATATATATATATATATTGAAGATCATACTATATAATTTGTGCAATAAAAATAATCAAAGTATTTAATTAAGTTAAGTAAAACTTAAAATTAAAATGAATTAATCATACTATATGAATCAGATCGTACAAGATAATTAGTTATATTTAGAATCGTCTTTGCCATTTAAAATTAGGTAATATTATGAAATATGAAGTTTTGGACTATTCATACTATACAAACAAAATCATAGTGTACAATATTTAAAAATTTCCTAATTTAATCCCTATGATTATTCATTGGAATCTAATTTAATTATGATTTAAGATCATATTATATGAAGATGTTCATAATGGATGATCAATAGAGATGATATTTATTCACCCCTAGGTCCATCCTATATGAATTATGATTTGATTAAACTAAGCATATTATACTACTGTTCAATTGTACAATACGACCAATAAATAAATTGAACTAATCATACTATACTAGTATTCATCACACAGTCTAACATGACACAATTGAACTAATCATACAATATTATTAATAAATCATACTGTAGAAATAGAGAGAATGGAATTAGATTATTAGGGTTTTTGGATGCCCATTATTTAATCTTTCTTAATAGGCTTTGTAGAAGTCTCTGACATTTTAAGGGTTGAGTGTTCTATAAGTGAGAGTTTAAAGAGAGGTCTTTAAGCATGGGAGAGAAAGGGTAAAGTTGTAAATGAGGGAGAAGATTTTTATGGGTTTAAGATAATGTGAGAGGGAGTTTAACATAGGTTCTATGGCTAACTTGCGTTTTAGTTCATCCATGTATAAAGTTCATCTTGAGGGATGCTCCAGGAACTCCTTTGGTGTCAAAGGGACACCAACTACTCCATCGCACTAAGAAGGTGAAAGTGATTTGGGCTAATCCAACTCATCACGAGGGTGAAAGTGATTTGGGCTACTATGCCTCATTAGGAGGGAGAATGTAATTTAGGATACCCTGCCTCACTAGGAGGGAGAAAGTAATTTAGAATACCTAGCAATTTGAGTTACGCCACCTCATTAGGAGGGTGAAAGTGATTTGGGATACTCTACCTCAGCAGGAGGGTAAAAGTGATTAGGGATACTCTGCCTCACCTTAAGGGTGAAATTGATTCTGATTCTCAGCCGCACCAAGAAGTTTGAAGTGATAAGGGATTCCCTATCTTATTATGGGGGCTGAAGGAGAGTCACTAAGTATTTAGAGTAATTCTTGAAGAGGAGGACTTTAGGGAGTGGACATAGGTCAAGTTGATCAAACCACTACAAAAAATTTGTTTGTATTTTATTTTTCATTTCACACTTTATTTTTTAAGCTTTACTTTCATGAACTTTTACTTTTTTCAATTTAGTTTGGCTTTGGTTCTTGTGATACAAAAATCATTATGGTTAGTTTGGATTGATTCTTATTTTGTAAGAAATAATTAGAAAAGTGAAAATAATTAAAAAAGTGTTATTTGTTTTTCTATAAAATCTTAAAACAAAAAATATTTTGTGTTTGTTTTGAGTTATAATTTTACTTTTACTTAAAAATTGAGTTTGGCTATTTAATTTAAAAAGTTTATAAAAAAGAATTTTTAAAACACTAACTTACCCCTCTCTTGGTGCATCATTCCGTAATTCAATTTGTTTCACAATCATCTATTTAACTTTTAATTAGTATCAGAGAGGGTTATCTTGAATTATGGTTTAAAAACCTAAAGAAAGATCCAATGGCATATTTGAAAAAATAAATATGATTGAAGGATATTAAATTACCTTTCCACCTCTTTTTAATAATATATAATTTGACTTTTCAAATCTTGCAACAATTGTCTATCGCATGTGGTATATAATATAAGTTAGTTTTTCTGTTACATCTTCCATTATTAATGGAATTAAATTAAAAATCACTTTTATTAATTTGAGTATAAATATAGGGATTTAGCTCAATTGAATTCCAAATACATAAATTATTTTTTTTGTGCTTTAAAATCTGATTATGTGTATCAACATGCATGTACTACAGGAAAAAAAATTTGGGATAGACTGTGCATTACATATGAAGGCACCAATAAAGTAAAAAAATCCCATTTAAATTTACTATTTTATGAGTATGAACTATTCCGCATGAAACCTAGTGAAATAATTTTTGATATTTATTTTAACTCCATGAGCTGCATTGCAAAAATATGATATTGGAATGTTCTAATATTTGATATTCAAATGTTTCGAGAAATCAGGGAGGATAATCTAGTAATCATAGAAATTAAAGTCAAATCAGCTTAAAATTAAAGCTACGTGGTTGTCTTAGGTATGACATAATAATTTAAATATATATAGCTCATAAATGAATTAAAAAAAAAACACTAAAATACATTGTTGTCATAAGTTCATAACATTTCTAAATCATTCGTCATAACTATCTCATGTATGATCATAACTTTAGTCATTTTTACAAAGTTCACTACCTTGTATTTCAAAGTATTATAACTTACTTTCAAATATTTCTTGAGTTTATTTAACCCATCTAATGATGTTCTAAAATATAAATAATCATCTCCATACCATCAATTCAATCCTTAAAGATGAAATGATAATATAATTATCCAAATTATTCATTTTATATTTCCTAATATTATTCCTATTATTTCTTGCTTATCATAACAAGCATTATCATGCATGAATATTTTGAGGCCAAAATTTTCTACATTAAACAACCTAAAATTAATAATAATATTTATATTAATTAATGATATACTTGTGTATAATGTTGGAGCACTTCTTGCAAGCTAAAATAATGTTAATCCTATATTATTACAAGAATAATTAATTTTTATTAATGTAACTACTTTCTAATGTTTCAATTTTTTATTAATGTAACTACTTTCTACTTTAATGGCTAAATCACTAATTAAAAAATTCTATAATTTTAAAGCTAAAATCACTCCAAAAAACCTTTCCTAAAATAAAATCTTTATTTTTGTTAAGCTTTAGTTGCTCCTCCTTAATGGAATTTTAAATATTATTTTGAATAAATTTGGGTATGGAATACATTCCTAATCAAATCTATCTTTTGAAAAAAAAAAATATGAAATTATATTTCCAATCCATGATCAAATATTTACAAACTTTGGTTCAAAATAAATGGAAATTGCTTGGCCAAATTTTCCAGGTACTCTAATATGTTTAATCATCATTACCTTGATTCATTGCTAATTCATTCACTTTCTGGAATGATGATGTGGCAATCAAATCAAATGGTTATGATTTCATCATACCTTGGGCAAAATCATCATGCTTGAATACATGCCAAATACCTTATCATATTAGCTCCTTTGGTCAAAATTCTTATGATTTCTTTTATATTCTCCATGGCTTCGTGTAGGCTGATCTAATGCATTCCGAAATTCATTGAAAGTTTAAATTGATGCTTAAATATTCTCTCTCCAATTCTCTGTTGACCTGAAAAAAATGCTCTATATAAATAGAGAGGTTGGCTATGTGTATGTGCTTGCTCCTTACCACATTGAAATTCTATTGGAATTTTATCTCACTTTCTAAAACTTCTCCACCAACCGTCCTTGGATGGGTACTTTATATACAAGTGTAGAGAGAGAGACTCCAGCTTTTTCGGTTAGAGAGAGAAACCACAGAGTAATTCAATTTTCTGTTCCCGATTTTTGTTCCTGCTTCTCAGGAAGGGCGGGAGAAGATGGCCTTGGAGAGTCGCCGGCCATCTCAGGCTCCGGTGACCAGACCACCGTCCTTTATTGGCAATTCTAAGATCAATTTGAAGATGAACGAGAAGTTATCATCTCATCAACACTTGAATGATCATATGAAGAAACTGAATGGTCCGTCGGTGATCAATGATGTATCTAAATCAGAGCCTAGAAAAATCATTTATGTCGAAGGAAAAGGTAAAGGAGTTGTTGATTCTGAATCTAAAAGTACTCCAGGCACTGAAAAATCAATTTCTGGTATGAATTTGTTGGATCCCGAAGCTTCTTCCTCTAGGATGAAATTATTTGTAAACAGATTTGTTAATTAAAATATTAACTCGGATAAAGAGTTAAAGAAGATTCCTGTGATGATGAGTATCAGCAATACTCAAGAGGTACTGAATTTAGAGAATAATTTGGCTGTTGATAAGGTTATTGATAAAATGCCGACTTATTCTGGTAAAGTCGGTGTCAATAATACCTGGAGTAATAAACCTTAAATCAAAATTGATTTCAAAGAAGATGAAAGCATGATTTCTGAAGATGGAAAAGCCGTTAGAATGAATGAAGTTCTGAAAGTTAAGAATTCTGAAAAACTTTCAAATTCTATTGTTATAAAGGTGTTTGGCAGAGAATTGGCGTCTCATCTGGTTGCTTGGGAGATAAGAAGACAATGGAAACAATATGGTCAATTTCATTTTACCACTCTAGGAAGAGGTTGGTTCTTATGTTCTTTTCAATCGGAGGAGATGATGGAAGCAGTACTGTCAGGGGGGCCATGGTTAATCAATGGGCACATTGTGGGAATGGAGAGATGGTCCTATGAATTTTCAGCTAACTCCATGAAGGGACTGACATCTCCTATATGGGTTAGGATGCCTAACCTTCCCTTGCAATGTTGGGATGAAGATAATATAGCTAGAATATCTTATAGAATTAGAATTCCTTTGATGATGGATGGGAATCTCTTCCAATGGGGAAGAAGAGAGTTTGCAAGAGTTTGTGTGAGGGTGAAACTTGATCAACCTCTTCCCTTGGAAATTTGGGTGGATAGTATCTCAGGAAGGTTTTTTCAAAAAGTTGAATATGAAAAGGTTGCCAACCTTTTCTTTGAATGTGGAGTTATTGGGCACTTGAAGAATGATTGTGGTAACATCAGTAATAAAGCCTGCATTGATAAATTGGGAGTTAGCTTCAGTTCAGATGTTGATAGAAGAAGTAAAGAGAAAATTGCTGTTGATAAACCAACGTATGGACCGTGGATTCTTGTCAATAATAAAAAAGGAAGAAAGCCAATTCAAAAGAGCATTGCAGTCAAATCCAGCAAAATAATATTTGTTAAGAAGACGGGGAATGAAAAAGTAACTATGGAAGAAGGAAATGATGGAGCTGATGGCAGATTTGTCAGCCCAACAGAAGATCCAGTTCTGAGCAATGAAGATCATTTAGAAGAAGGAGAACTTATTCCAGACATGGAGCAGCCTATTATAGAGAAGAGCAATCAAGTTAAAGAGGACAGAGATAGTTTCTCAAAGGATAACAAGGAGAGACATTCGAGTAAGTCCCCTATTTCTTCCTGTTCTAAATTATCAAATTTTGGGAATAAATTTTATATCCTAAGTTCAGTGCCTGAAAATCTGGTTAATGAAGATTTGTTAGTTTCTGATAAAGAAAAGGAAAGTGCTGTAAAATCCGGTGGTGGTTCGAATAAAGGGCTGACCAAAGTTGATAATGGAGAAAAAAATTTATCAGATAATAAGATGGGTGGAGATAAAACTACTATTGGTGATTCTAGAAAAATTAAATTAGCTAAGGAGCTGAAATCTCTGGGCCCTATAAAGAACATTCCAAGAGGAAGGAATTTTGATGGTGGAGGTAACAAGAGGAAGGAAGGGGGGGCATCCCCAATGTTTTTTTAATGAATTCCATAATGTTTTGGAATTGTAGAGGGGCCAAGAAGAAAGAGGCCTCTCTATATCTCAAGGAGGTAGTTAAAGACCATGGTACTCTTTTTATGGGTTTGGTTGAAACTAAAATCAATTCTTTTGATAAAGTTTCTTTAAATAACATTATGGGTGATGATTGGGACTTTTATATCTATCCATCTAAAGGGCTTTCAGGTGGAATTATGGTTCTTTGGAGATCTGATGTAGCTTCTTTCTCAGTATTGAAGGAAGACGATCAATGTATTATTGGAGATCTCAATATCTTCGATAAGGGGGAGTGGATGATTGCTACCGTATATGGCAAAAAGGATGTTATGAAGAGGAGAGAATTATGGAGTAATCTGGATGAAGTGTCCAATAGAAAGCTTCCTTTCATTGTTGGGGGAGACTTTAATTGCATCTTGTCACAAGATGATAAGAGGGGTGGTAGAAAATTTGCTTTTTCTCAAGGCCCAAAAGAAATGGCTGATTTCTTAAATGTGAATGACCTTCATGATGTGGGGTTTGTTGGTCAAAAATACACTTGGTGTAATAACAAATCTGGAGGAGATCGCATTCTCGAGAGGTTGGATAGATGTTTTCTAAACTCTATAGCCATCAACAAGATAAATAATGCAGTAGTGAGACATCTTGCAAGGGTAGCTTCCGACCATTGCCCTATTGTATTGAAGATCCTTGATAATCAATTTCAAAAGGTTGGGATAATCAAATTCGAAGATGTGTGGATTTCATTCAAAGCATCGTCTCTCATAATTGAAAGAGTTTGGAGAAAGGCTTTCCAAGGCAATGGATGGAGGTTCTCAATAAAAAATGTAGAAGAGCTTTGAAGGATTTGTTTTATTGGAGCAAGGCAAGGATTAAGGATTTCTCTTTAGAAAAGGAGAAGTTAAAAGAAGAAATTTCTCTTATTCAAGAAGAAGAAGCATCGGTTGGGTGGTTATCTAATGATAAACTTTGGGAGCTCAGATCTAAAGTTTTTAAACTTAATTCTGTGCTTTCTAGACTCAACACTTATTGGAGACAAAGAGCTAAAGCTAAATGGATTGAGGAAGGCGATTCTAACTCTAAAATTTTCCATTTTTTTGCTAACTCAAGAAGGATTGGAAAAAGGATTTCTCAAATTAAAGATGAAGACGGTGGCATTACTAAAGATCCCTTGGTTATGCAACAAATTCTATTTCAGTTGTTTCAAAAGAAGTGGAAGCAGAGGGAGTGTTGTATGGACAAATGGCCGAATCCTATTAATGTTCTGGATGGGACGGACAAAATTATCTTGGAGAAACAGATTTCAGATGAGGAAATCCTGGAGGTTATTAAAGGGCTTGGAAAGAACAAATCACCGGGACATGATGGTATCACTTACTCTTTTCTCAAACACTATTGGAACATTGTTGGTATTGATGTTTGCAAGGCAATTAAAGAATTTTTTACATCAGGTATCGTGAGTAATAGTTGGAAAGAAACTCTAATTGTTTTGATATCTAAAATTTCTAATCCTTTATCTCCTGAAGCTTTTCGTCCTATTAGCTTGTGTAACTCCATCTACAAAGTTGTTGCTAAGGTGTTACTCAATAGGCTTATGGTGGTTATTCCAAAACTTATTTTTGAAGAACAAGTTGCTTTCATGAAAGGGAGGAGCATCTCAGAACATATTCTTTTGGCTCAGGAGGTTATTAATAAAATGAGGATTTGTAAATCTAAAGAAGGTATGGTGGCCATCAAAATAGACATGGAGCAAGCCTATGATAGCATGTGTTGGAGTACTCTTGAAGGGGTTTTGAGAAGCTCGGGTTTTCCTGAAAAATTCATTAGGCTTATCTTGGAATGTATTGTTGAGCCCAGATTTTCTATTATCATCAATGGGAACTTGTCGAATTGGATTGAAGGGAAGAGTGGTTTTCGTCAGGGATGTCCATTATCCCCTTTTCTTTTTATCCTTTGTTCCTAATTGATTACTAATGCTTTTAATCAGGAAGGGAAGGATTTAGGCATTAAAGTGGCTTCTTCTGGTAATGTTATTTCTCATTTGCTTTATGCAGATGATATCCTTCTATTCTCTAAAGCAAAGATTAGAAGTATCAAGGAGATGAAGATCATTTTGAGAAATTACTGTGGTTGGACAGGGCAAAAGATTAATCTTAAAAAATCGTCCATGATTGTTAGCAAGAATGTTGATAGAAGAATGAAAAATAAGATCAAAAAAATTATGGGGTTGAGGAAATGGATTATCTGGGAACTAAATTAGCTTTGGGAAGACTAAAAAAGGCTGATTTTCAATTTCTATTGGATAAAGATTGAAGACTTTAAATGCTTGGGGCAATAGATATATTTCTCTTGTTGGAAAGCTTGTGCTGGTCAATTCGGTATTCAGCAATTTGCCACTTTATTTAATATCTCATTCCTTAATTCCTCTTAGTGTGTTGAGGGAATTCGAAAATTTTTGCAGAAATTACATATGGAAGAACCAAGACGGTAAATAGGGAATGCATTATATAGCTTGGGATGAGCTTTGCAAGCCAAGAGCTAACGGTGGCTGGGGAATTCACTCGGCTGTCAGCAGTATTCAAAATATGAGAGCAAAATTCTCTTGGAATCTGGTAACTAATCCTAACTCCTTCCTAAATAGAAATTTGTTAATCAAGTATGGTGAAGACTGGTGGAAGAAAGAAGAGATTAAAGGGGGTTCTACGGCTTGGAAAATCATTGCTAGTGGTTGGAAATCTATGAGGAAAATTATAAGATGGAATGTGGTGAATGGGATGCATATTAATGTCTTGAAGGACATATGGATTTTTGACAAAATCCTACTCAAATGGCCTACTTTTATCGCCCCTTTTGATGAAGATGATCTAACTCTAGATTTTTTTTATCTTGGATGGCCAATGGGACATTGAAAAATTACTTCTTTTTTTTTTGGAAAAGAACTGATTATTGTTATTTCTAGCATTCCTATTGATAAGGAAGGAGATGAGGATTATATGGATCTAAAATACAAATTGACTGGAAAATCTATTGCTGCTATGATCAAGGAAGATTCAGTTAAGGTTCATGAGGGGAGCTCTTTCTTATGGATTCATAAGTTGAATCTGTACTCAAAAGTGGAATTTTTCATTTGGAGACTTTGTAAGAATGCTATACCAACTTCTGATTTTCCGTTCAAAAGAAAATTATCTATTGATAATAAATGTCCAAGAGGATGTGGAGGAATTGAGGATGTAGATCATATCTCTACAAGATGTCCCAAGCTTCGTAAAGTTATTGGCATTCTACGGGAATGGGTTTTCTAGTTCCATTCTTTGATTCATTTCAACATTGCTTGGAAGAAACTAAAAACAGTCTTGAGAAGAATCCTGGGATGATACAGCTTTAGTTTACTCTATTATGGTTTTCATGGAATGATAGAAATAAGATTAAGCACGGTAAGAAGGAAGACAGTGTTTTAACATTGGCTTCCAATGTTATTAGCTTGATTGCTTTTGATAGAAGAAATAAATTACTCTCGGACAACTGGGATGCTATTCAATCCTTAGGATTGTCTTTTGATTCATGGCATCCTCCTCCACCTGAGTGGTACAAGATTAATATTGATGCTGCATTAAAAAGCAACTATGGAGCTGGAATTGGAGGAGTTGTAAGATACTATAGAGGAAGAATGATTCGTGCATTTGGGTTCTATGGAATGCATTGGGATATTTCTCAATTGGAGCTTTATTCTTTCTATTCTTTGAAGTATTTGTTACACAATTGTTTGGATGAGGCCAAAGGTGTCATCATTGAGGGAGACAATAAAAATGTTATTCAATTTCTTCAAGAATTGTATAGCAAAGGCAATAATAAGGTTGGAATCATGGAAGATGAAGACTTCTTTGGGTTAAGGTATGGGAGTAATGTCATTTTTAAATGTATTAGCAGAAGAGGCAATAGGGTAGCTGATATTTGTGCTAACCTTTCCTTTTCGTATGACTTTATTTGGAACGATTTTAGTGAGAGCTCTCTTCCTCCTTCCTTTGTTAAACTTATAAAGGAAGAATGTAGTTTGAAGGAAGATCTCTATTAGTTTGTTGCTTGTTCTTGGTTCTTTTATTTTAATGCTATTGCATTTCCTTCAAAAAAAAAAACGTTCCTTGGATGATATTTTCATGGTTTGTATGCCCATAATCATGGAAAGGGTTCTCTCCTTCAATCATCTCCATCTTTTGCTCAAAGGAGATAATCTTTGGTGAGTTTGTTCCAATTTATAAATTTTATTTTCAATTCTAGTTTGCAATTTTTTTTTTATTCATTGTTTCATTTTGTGATTGATTCTTGTATAAAAAGATCACATATCCATATAATTTACATTCAATTTTGTTATTATGCTTAGTTAAAATAAAAACCTTGTGAGCTATTCAAATTGTATTGATTATTGCTTTAGTGGGATGAGAGCTAAAATATTTGGAAATTGAGAGCTATTGTTAAGTGGTATTTTTTTATTTCTTTTATTTTATGATCTTATGATTGTTTGTTTGGGGTTGTACTTTCTTGGTGTAGGAATGTTCAATTTTTGAGTTTGTGCTTACCTGCTGTAGGAGAGGAGGATAGTTGGTGTAAGTTTTAATTTCTTAGTGAATTCCTAGCCGTGGGTAGCTAGGCGTGGATGTAGTCTAAGTTTTAGGTTTTGATCAAACCACAAAAAATAGTTCCTTTTTTCCTTTCTTTTATTTCTTATACTTTATTTATTGCTCAGTTGTTCAATCTAATCATAAAATAAACTAATTGAAGTTTTTGTAAATAAGATTTTTATTAAAGAAAAAATTAAATTTTAAATTGATAAAAATTTCTTGAAGCCACTTAATTTATCCCCCCACCTCTTATGTGCCATAGCCTATTAATAATTGGTATCAGGGCTTCGACTCATTTTTTGACTTAACATCCTTGAGTAGACACTATTGCACAAGCCTTTCCTAAGGGTGGACTACTTGATGTTTAATCCACTCATCGATTACCACTACTTAAAAATGTTCCCTTTGACCATTCGAAAAACCATATAAGCACTTTTTAATGGTTAAGATTCTTATATGTGATATATGTTTACACATATATATCACACACCTACTATTGAAATTAATGATTTGAAAGTTAAAAAATCTTTTGATGAATGGTCTACTTATGAAAGGGAATTAGATGAGCTAAATGCTATAGCATGTAAAATTTTATATTATGCATTACTTTCTTATGACTACATGAGAATATCCATGCTTACTACTACTAAATAAAAATAGAACAAGTTAATTGTCAGTTAGGAAGGTGCAATTAAAGTTACGAAGGCACATATTAATAGACTTGTGAATGAAAATGAATTGTTTTGTATGTTGCCTAAAAAAAAAATATTTCAGATATGTATACTCATTTCATGAAAATTATAAACACATTGCATTCATAAGGTAGACAATATGAAAGCCAAGACTTAGTTTACAAAATATTATAATGTCTTCTAAATATAATGTCTTCTAAAGGAATGGGATGCTAAGGTAATAACTAGTATTGAAGCTAAGGATTTAACTTCTTATCCTTTAGATCAATTATTTGGATCTCTTATAGCTTATAAATAGGTTCTTACATAAAGAGAGCTAAAAGATGCTTCTCACAAGAAAGGTGAAAGAAAAAACTATTGCCTTGCAGGTTGATGACTCAAAAGGTGATGGGAGCTCAATCTTAGATCCAAATAGTGAGGATATTGCCATATTGTCAAAGAAGCTGGGAAATATGCCTAGGGAAAAGCAAATGCAAGATAAGCCTAAGTTTGATAAATTACCTAAAAAAAGTAAAATATAGGTAAGGGAATTTTTTGATATAACTATAAGAAGCTTGGACATGTGAGAAAAGAATGCCAAAAGTTAGAGAATGAAGGTTAAAAGGAGTTTCAAAAGATGAAGAACATAAAATGCCAATAGCACCATAAGAAGAAAAAGAGTGCTTTTTGGGGAAATTGAAACTCAAAGGAATCAAGTGACACCACTATCAAAGAAAAAGTAATCCATGTCTTATGGAAAATGGAGAAGACTCAAATGATATATGTGATTTATTTACTTATGAAGAACTTGATGAAGCATTTAATGAACTTGCTAATGAATATAGAAAGCTTAAGAAAAAGTATGCTTTCCAAGTTAAAGAGAAGAAATGCTTAAAAATACAAATGATTTCTGTGAAAGATGAGAATTGTGAATTAAATATTAGAATGGAAAGTTTAGTTGAAAAATCATTACTTTTTTATAAATTAAAAAAAGAAAATTTTACTTTAAATGAAAAACTAAGTTATCACTCATATTCACATAGTCATGCATCTAGTCTAAAATAATTCATTGATATATAAACCATCTAAGATTAGATCTTATGCAGACACAAATGTATGGTGCAACTTTTGTAATAAAAGAGGTCATGTATCTTCTAATTTCCATGCATGTAGAGCTAAAAATTTCCAAAATCCCATCTTATTTGGGTACCTCAAAATAGAAATATAATAACAACACATAATACACACCTTTCAATGCATGTTTTTTCTTTGGAATGTGGACCCAAATATCCTTGGTTTCAAAAAGTTAACCCTCAACTTTCTATTGTAGGTATTCCTTTAAACAAAATTATGTTAAGGAATGTAGTACTTGGATAGTAGATGTTCAAGACATATATGATAGGTGACAAATCTAAATTTCTTCTTTAGAATCATGTGATTTAGGATATTAGTTTATGGTGATAATACTAAGGGAAAAATTGTTTGAATTGGTTTAATTACTTTAGATAAAGTATTTATTGTTGATGTATTGAAACATATTTTATTTTCAATTAGTCAATTATGTAATAAATGTTTTTCTATAGAATTTCATGCATTGTTTTGTGTTGTTAGAGATTTAAAAAATGTTATGCTTGTAGGACTTTGGTATAAAAATGTCTATTTGATTGATTTTAAAAGTTCATGCATGTATGAAAAGTTTAAGCTTGATTTATTTTAAAAGCACTCATGATGATGTTTAATTATGGCATAAGAGATTATTTCACATAAACAAGCATACTTTAAATAAAATTGCAAAACTTGATTTAGTAGAAGGTTTGACTAATATAAAATTTATCCATGGTAAACATTCTAAACAATCATTAAAAAAATAAAAATATTGTTTCTACTTTTATACCATTATAACTTTTGCATATGGATTTATTTGGACCTATGAGCGTTGCCAGCCTAAGAGGTAAGTACTATAGATTTGTAATTGTAAATGATTTTTCAAGGTTTACTTGGGTTATGTTTTTAACTATTAAAAATGATTCTTTCTAAATCTTTAGAAGATTTGATCATAGTTTAAAATTGCGCAATTAGAGGTGCACCTAAAGGTACGCCTTTGCGCAATTCAACCCCCAAACGCCTCATTGCCTAAGAAATTTTGCGTTCATGTGAGGCTTATGCCTCACGGGCCAAGATGCATGCCTCTAAGTGTGGATGTCTTGAGGAGCGAAGTAGATCAAGTGGACACATCCACTTGTACCATACCACATACATCCACTAGCTCTGCGGCATAACAACCAAATAGAAGTATTCCACAACTTCTTATATACTATTACATTATATTTATATCAAGTGGGCAAGGAACATTATAATGATCATTCTTATTGAACAAGGAAGAGAAAAGTTAGTCACATTGAAGATGATGAAGATACGACTTCATAGACACAATTGGAGAAGAAGATTCTCTTGAAGACCCATTTAGTGATGGGACAAGATTGGATTATATATGTTCTTTCTTATTTTTACTTTGGGAGTTTTGATAGACTAATATTTTGTGGTTATGTACTTTAGAACATGATTTTATTGAGAAAAGTTAGTCACATTGAAGATGATGAAGATACGACTTCATAGACACAATTGGAGAAGAAGATTCTCTTGAAGACCCATTTAGTGATGGGACAAGATTGGATTATATATGTTCTTTCTTATTTTTACTTTGGGAGTTTTGATAGACTAATATTTTGTGGTTATGTACTTTAGAACATGATTTTATTGAATCTATTTTCTTACTTTCCACTAATTTCACTTGTCATTTAGATATTTTTATTGTATGATAGAATCTTACTATTATTTACTTGCTAAAACCCTTAAATTCTCATTTACATAATTCTTCGTCTGTGAGGCTTACGCCTCACACCGCCTC
>NW_021319929.1:748333-781475 GCF_001605985.2 Dendrobium catenatum
TAATAAAACCTACTAATTGACCATGAAATATATTAAACTAAATATGATTGAATCCATGATAAAATATTTCCAAACTTTGGTTCAAAATACATGGAAATTGCTTGGCCAAATTTTCCATGTGCTATAATATATTTAATAATGAGCTTGATTCATAAGTTAACTCATTCAACATTTGGATTGATGACATGGAAGCCAAATCAAATGGTTATTATTTCAACATGCCTTGGAAGAAATCCTCATGCTGGAATCCAAACCAAATTCATTGCCATATTAGGTCCCTTGGCCAAAATTCACATAATTTCTTTCCAATTCTTCATAGATTTTTATAGGATGATATAATGCATACCAAAAAACATTTTAAGTTAAAATTATTGCCTAAATAATCTCCCTCCAATTCCCTCTTGACCTGGACAAAATCCACTCTATAAATAGAGGGGTTGGCTAGGTTTGTGTCCTTGTTCCTTGCCATGTTAAAACTCTGCAAGAATTTCATCTCACACTATAAACCTTCTCTAACATCCATACTTGAGCTGAGATTTCATGGTTTTTATGCTCATAATCAATCGAAAGAGTATCCCATTCAAGCATCTTTATCTTTTGCTAAAAAAAGATTATCTTTGGTTAGTTTGTTCCAAGTGGTGAATTGTATTTTAAATCTAATTTGTAAGTTTTTTTTTTTTAAATATTTCTTTGTTTCATTTTATGATTGATTTCATGTATAACAAGTTCACCTATCCAAATCATTTACATTCAAGTTTGTGATTGTGCTTAATTATAATAAAAACCTTTGTGAGCTATTCGATTTATATTTCTTGTTGTTTTAATTGGACGAGGGATAATATATTTTAAATTTGAGAGCTAGATTTTGGTTATATATATTTTTTATTTCTTTTGTTTATGAACTTGTGCTTGTTTTTTTGGGGTTGTACTTCCCCAATATAGGAAAGTACAATATTTGGAGCCTATTGTTGGAGAGCACGAAAGTTCGTGTAACCTTGAATTACTTAGTGAATTTCTAATCGTGGGTGGCTAGACATGGATATAGGATGCTTTTTAGGTTTTTACCAAACCATATTAACTAGTTGATTTTTTTTTTTTTTCATTCTTCCACTTTAGTTTATTGCTTGGTTGTTTGCTCTAATCATAAAACAACTAATTAAATTATGCAAATAAGTTTTCTAGTAAAGAAAAAATAAAATTTAAAATTGATAAAAAAATTTGAAGCCCACCTCATTAACCCCCCCCCCCCCTAACGCCCCCCCATTACCCCCCCCCCCCCCCCCTCTCGGGTGTCATTGTGTATTAATATTGCAAACTAGTTTCACCAAAATAGTCACATATTTACATGCTTTAGGTAGAGAATGATCTAACTCTAAGAAGGTTCACAAGATTATACATTGTTTGGATGATATTTTGATGCAAAAGTCACTTTTTTTGTGAATTTAAAGATTTAAATATCTATTATATTGACAATTTATTATCCTATCTTATTCCTTATGAGAAAATGTGGTATAAAGGCTTAAAGATGTAGCTGATAGAAATAAGGAGAGAACAGTGGCATTAAATGCTTATGACACATATAGTATTGATTCAGAAGCTGTTGGGAGTGAGGACATATCATTGATAACTTGCCAATTGAAGAGTTTCCTAAAATGGAAAAAGGTACTACAATAAAAGGAGCAAAGCCAATATTAAGAGCCACCCTATAAAGAAAAAGGATGAGGATAAGCCTAATGAAAAAAAGGGGAAGCAAAAGTTATAAAAAGCATTCTAGGTGGACTCAACTTCAGACTCCTGGGAACTAAAACCAGAAGGGGAGGTAATACATTTGTGCTTAATGGAAAATGATTATGTTGGGAACTCTAATTAGGATGAGGTATGCAAACTTACATATGATGGAATTTTTTTATATTTTTGAGAAAATTCATGATTCATATAGAAAGTTGAAAAGCAAAACTTGTAATTAAAGAAATAATTTTCTTATTTAAAAGAAGAGCAAGATAGTTTAACTAAAGAGCATTTTATTTTTAGAATTGAACTCACTTCATTAGATAAAGAGCATACATCAATTTTGGATGATGTTGATGCACTGAATACGAAACATATTGAGTTAATAAAATCACATGAATTCTTTAAAAGTGAGCATATTACATTAGAAGAAGCATTCAAGGAGTTAAAGACACTTGCATTAGAATTATATAGTATTGAGTAAGAATTAAAATTTGAAGTTACAAGTTACAAATTTGCAAATTAATATTTATAAAAGAAAGCAAAAGCACTACAAATTAATACACCTGGATCTATGTATACAAAAGACACAACTTAGGACACAACATGCATCATATCCTCCTAGTAAAAGAAATTACCCCTACTTCAATTATTGAACTCATTTTTTAG
This sequence comes from Dendrobium catenatum, assembly GCF_001605985.2. Classification (NCBI taxonomy): domain Eukaryota; kingdom Viridiplantae; phylum Streptophyta; class Magnoliopsida; order Asparagales; family Orchidaceae; genus Dendrobium; species Dendrobium catenatum. The sequence goes on from NW_021319929.1 coordinate 750,731, forward strand.
GGGTTATGTGTAACTTTTGTGGCATGTTAGGACACATTGCACACACTTTCACTTTACACATTAGAACACACCTAATTTGAAGACCCAACATATTATCATCACAGCATAGCATGCATAACATTCACACATTGAAGCATAAGGTGGGCCCTAAACTCAATTGGGTTCCCAAAATATACCTGTGATTAACTTTGTAGTAATGATCTCACAAGAGGTCTAGTGAGAGCATGTGGTACCTTGACAGTGGCTGGTCAAAGTATATGCTGGGTGATTTAAAGCAATTTATCATGCTGGAAGCTAGAAGCAGAGACAAGGTAACCTTCGGAGATAATACTACTAGGAAAGTGGGAGGTTCATGCATGATTAATAAATCAAATGTCTTTATTATTGAAAATGTACTTTTAATAAAGGGCATAAGATGTAATTTACTTAGTATTAGCAAACTATTTGATAACTTATTTGATGTTAAATTTCTTACAATTAAATATTTAATTATTTTAAATAAAAACTATTTTGAAGGAAAAATAATTAATATTATCTAATGCTTTATTTGACTCGCATCAATACTTCTAATAATATTTATTTCTTAAAAACTATTATGGATGAGTCTTGGCTATGATATAGGTAACTATGTCTTGTTAGCATAAATACACTTAGGAAGATAACTCAATAGGATCTAGTTAGAGGCATCCCCAAGTTAGAGGTCACGTACAATTATCTGTGTAATGCATGTCAATTAGAAAAGAAGACTAGATCTTCATTGCATTCTATTAAGGAGATCATTACCATTAAACCACTAGAAATCCTCCATATAGACTTATTTGGACCCATAAGTATAAACAATCTAAGTGGTAAGAGCTTTAGTTTTTTATTGTGGATGACTACTCAAGATTTACATGGGTTGGATTTTCAACACATAAAATTGAGTCATTTGATGAATTTAAGATCTTATCCACTTGGATTTAGAGGAAATTAATATTTTTAATTTCTATAATTTGTAGTGGTCATGGTGGAGATTTTTAAAATGAAAATTTTGAATTATTTTGTAATGAAATTGAAATTTTCATAATTTTTCTACCATTGTGACCCGCAATAAAATGTCATAGATGAAAGGAAAAATAGAACTATAGTAAACATAGCTAGGATAATATTGGGAGAATATAGCCTACCTAAATATGTTTAGGCAAAGGTAGTGAATACTGCCTACTATATATTAAAACGGGTGAACATTAGATCTAAGTTGAATAAGACACCCTATGAACTACTTAAGAGCAGAACACCAAACCTATCACATTTGCATATTTTTGGTTATAGATGTTTTATGTTTTTGAATGGTAAATCTCATTTAGGAAAGTTTTATTCTAAGGCAAATGAAAGAGTTTTCTTAGGTTAGAACCTCAGTAGGTCAAGCCTGTAGGGTCTTCAATAAAAGAAAGTTGTAGAGGAATCCATCTATATGGTATTTGATGAGTTAAATAATTTAGTTGAGCCAAGAATATATGTTGATGATGAGGTTGAGATTATTTATGGAGTTGAAAGTATTAACATAAGAAATAGAGAATAACCTTGGGATCCTTTTCCTAAAGAATGGAGATACTCTTCTAGTCACCCTACAGAGCTCATTTTAGGAAATCCATCTATAAGAATTAGAACTAGAGAAGATCTTGTGAAAGAAGTCATTGTCTCTATGATTGAACCAACTAGTGTGGATTAAGCTTAAATTATGAATTTTGAATCTTAACCATGCAAGAAGAGTTAAATCAATTTACTAAAAATGTTGTATGGGAGTTATTTAGTAGACCCAATGATCATAGTGTAGTTGGCACCAAATGGGTTTTTAATAATAAGTTGAATGACTTTGGTTTGGTGATTAGAAGTAAATCCAAGTTTGTAACTAAGAGGTATAATCAGATAAAGGGTATTAATTTTGAGCAAACTTTTACCCTAGTAGCTTGGTTAGAATCCATAATAGTCATATTAGTATTTGCATGTTTTAGATACTTCAAGCTGTACCAAATGGATGCCAAGAGTGCACTTTTAAATGGTGTTATAAAATAAGATATATATATAGAACAACTCCCGGGCTTTAATAATTCTTCATTTCCAAACCATGTTTGTAAACTTAAGAAAGCTTTGTATGGATTAAAAAAAGCATCAAGGGCATGATTCTATAGGCTTAGTAACATTCTCTTAAAAAATTCCTTTGTTTAGGGTATGTAGACACCAAATTATTTCCTTAAAAAGCTAGAGATGACATACTCATAATCATAATATGTGTTGATGATACACTTTATGGATCCACCAATGAAAATTTATGTATTGAATTTTCTGCCACTATGAACAAAGAGCTTAAAATGAGCATAGGGCAATGTAACTTATTTTATTTGGTTTTTTGTAAAATAAAGAGAAAATGTTACCTTATTAATCTAATCTAAATATATTAAGGAATGTTGAAGAAGTTTTTATAGGAGGACTTAAAAATATGAATACACCAATGAGCCTGAGAACCCAATTAAATAAGGATATCAATGAAAAGTTAGTTGACCAGAAGAAATATTAAGGAATAATAGGATCACTACTTTACTTGATTGCTTGTTGACCATATATCATATTCAATGTCATTTATGTGCAAAATTTCAAGCTGATCTTAAATAATCTCTTAAGATACTTATGACGAGAATTTTAATATATTTGGTAGTTAACCAAAACTTAGGCATATGGTATCCTAGGTATAGCACCAACTTTAACCTTGTGGGTTATTCTGATTTAAATTTTGTTGGGTGCGGAGTAAATAAATAGAGTTCATATGAAACTTGTCAATACATAGGATACTCCTTAGTTTTTTGGTATAGTATAAAATAAAATTTTGTAGCTCTATCCACAGCTGAAGTAGAATACATAGTTATAGAAAACTATATTGCCCAAGTTTTATGGCTAAAGTAATGGATTTTGATTTTTTACTATCTATAGACACAATCCTTATCATGTGTGATAATACTAGTGTAATTTGTATATATATAGAACTTGTGATTTGATGATTATATTGTAAAAGGTGTATGATAGCTTAGAAACCATTTATGCAGGCAAACAAGGAGTGAAAATGAAAATATTTTAATTTTTTTATATATCTTACTATGTGATCTTGATCATACTTTATATTTTATTACTAAAAAAAATTAATTAAAATATTTTATATTAATGAGAAATATAAATAATCATACAGTATGAACACCACATCATACTGAATGATAAACTATAATCAAAACCATGTCATATAAGAAACTTAAAAAATAATATGCATATTTAACGAAAGAACTTTCTGATTTGAAATGTGTTCATGACATGTTAGTTAAGAGCACACTGAAAGTCATGAAGGTTGTTAAACCTTAAACCTTAAGGAACTAGATCGAGGCTCAATAATAGAGGGTGAATTGGTGATTTAAAAATTTTTTATCTTCAAAATAATGATAATAATATTTTTGAAATGTTTTTAGAAATTAAAAATATTAAATTCTAATTAGTTGAAAAAACAAATGAGTTTAAAAGAGTATTGATTTAATTATGATGATATCTTGGTTTTTGAAATGAAGTAATAATCACCAATTTTTCCAAACAGTTATAATAATAATGAAATGTAGTAAAAATAAAAATGCAAAATGGAAAAAATACACTAGAGATTTTTATAGTGGTTCGATCAACCTTGACCTATGTCCACTCCCCAAAGTCTTCTACTATGGGTATTAGACTAATCTCCTAGTGATGTTCCTTTTGATCCCATAATAAGGCTAAAAAGCCCTTACAAAATCACTTTCACCAATCCTAAGGCAGCAAGTGTCGGATGATATGTCACGGTCCTAAAGAAGGCGGAGAACTTCAACTCCTTTATCTCCCTTCTAGAGAAGGTAGAGAACCTCAACTCCTTTTTCTCCCTTTTGAAGATGGCAGAGTACCTCAAGGACTTGACCTAGAAGCCTCTCTCCCAAGAGAGCCTTCAAGACTCTCCAAGTCCACAGGAGGAGCAAGGGTGTAGCTAGCTTAGAGCAACCATGTGACCTCCTCACACTCCTTCCTCTTGCTTAACATCACCTTCCCTTTCCTCTCAAATCTTAGATGTCTTAAAAGCTCATATCTCAGTGTTCATTTAGCAGTTACATAATCCTTTCACAATTACAAGGAGAATCATAAAACTTACTTAAGTATTAGGCTTTAAGAAAGCCTAAAAATTCATGTTAGCCATTAATGTTCATACATGACAATTTGACTTCATACAGTATGATAAATTAAAAAATAGACTCGTCTAGTATGATACAACAAGTTATTCAGATGAACTGTTTGACTTTTTGAACAAATCATACAATATGATCCAAAGATCATCCAGTACGATATGTTAGCTTTTATCTTTAAATCATATAGGATGATTAGTGGGATGATTCAAAATTGTCTTTGTAAGTCGTCTCCTATTATTATCATCATACAATACTATTAGTTGATTTCAACTAGGTCATCCAGTACAATATGAGTATCATACAATATGATTAGTTCAAAAATTATGGTTTTATTTGGTACGATCTTTATGATGACCAAATTTTAGCTCTAGAAATCATTTGGTATGATTAATATTATACAGTACTATCTGTTATCTTTAATTAAACCATGATTTATTTGACTAATTATAGAGGTTAATTTAAGTAAGATTTCAAATGTTTGTATTGTACAAATCAGTTCAAGAATTGAATTTTAAAAATCATACTTAATTCATCTGGTGTGTAGGGCTTTCAAATCATAATGAATCATATAGTATGATCTAAATTGTATAGTATGATTAGTTCACATAAACTAATTTTTCAATTATCTATTAAGCCCATTCTTTTAATATTAATCGTACTATATAATTATAAGTCGTATAATATGATTAGTAAAAAAAAAACTTTTAAATTTGTCTCACTCTACCTATATGTGTGTGCACAGTCACCCAATTACATACACTCTTAGGTGGCCAGACTCAAGAAATAAAAAATAAAGAAAAATAAAATTATAGTCTTTATTTACTTGACGTTCCTATTCTACCCATTCTTGAGCTTTTAGTAGCCTTAGGAAGTGTATGTTTTACCTACAATATTAGTGCTCACATATAAAAGAAATGTAAAAAATATTCAATGAGAAAAGTAACAATCCAATCAATAATATTTATCATCATCAAAATCACATACTAAGAATTTTGGATTTCAACACATGCTAATCTTAAATTAAAACATATCACATTAGATAAGGAGAATACATAATTACTAAATGAGTTTGATGAATTAAATAAAAAACATATTGAATTAAATAAGTCACATGGTTTCTTGACAAATAAACATATTGAGTTGAAGATGATGTTTATGTAAAACAATCCTCAGGTTTAAAAAATACATAATTTCCTAACCATGTCTATAAGTTAAAGAAAACTTTATATGGTTTGAAACAGGCACCTATGGCATGGTATGAGAGACTTAGCACTCCTAAAAATATCATTTATTATAAATAGTATAGACACCACCCTATTCCTTTAGAAAATAGGAGATGATCTACTCATAGATCAAATTTATATTGATAACATATTATTTGGATCTATAAATAAATATTTATGTAAAGTATTTTTAGATACTATGAGTAAGAATTTTGAGATGAGTATGATGGGAGTGTTGAGTTATTTCCTTGTATTTAGTGTAAAAAAAAGAAATGATGGTATATTCCTTAGTCAGACTAAATATATTATAAAGATATTAAAAAATTTGGATATTGAAGGTTTAAAAAGTATAAATACACCAATGATCTCAATTGTCTAGCTTAATAAAGATATAAATGGGAAATTAATTGATCAGAAGAAGTATAGAGGAATCATAGGTCCACTTCTTTTTTTGATCACTACCAGACCAAATATTATGTTTAATGTTTGTCATTGTGCTAGATTTCAAGTTAATCTAAGGGAATCTCATATGACTATTGTGAAGAGAATTATTAGATATCTTATAGGCACCCAAAACTTAAGTATATGGTATCCTAGACATAACACCGCCTTTGAAATTGTAGGATATTTTGATTTAGATTTTGCTTGGTGTAGAGTATGTAGGAAGAGCACCTCTAGTACATATTAATTCATAGGATAATCTTTAGTTTCTTGGTCAAGTAGAAAACACATTTTGTTGCCTTATCGATCATTGAAGTGGAATACATAACTATAGGAAGTTGTGTTGCCCAAGTCTTATGGCTAAAGTAATAAATTATTGACCTTGGACTTTCTGTAAGCTCTTTCCCTTTCATGTTTGAAAACACAACTGTTATATGTTTTCCAAAGAATCAAATCCAACATTCCCACACAAAGTATATTGACAATAGACATTATTTCATTGGGGATCATGTAGCAAAGGGAGAAATAGAATTGCATCATGTAGCCATTCAAAATTAATTTACAAACATATTTACAAAACCCCTCATTTATGACACCTTCAGTACACTTAGAAAGAGACAAGGTGTCATTGATATTAATGCTTTGAGAATTTTTGATAGAGGTAAGGCATAGTGTTTTTGTTTTCCTTTTTTTGTAATATGATTACGTTTTTGGTTGTTTTATTTTTTCCTAATGTATTTGTATGTATTATAAATAATTATTATTTGTATATATTTCTTGCTTATAAAATTATCCCCGATCTTCACAAATAAAATACTAAAGTTTGGTTCACATTGTACTGTATGATACACTTATCGTACTATATGATCCACATAGTGTTTGGACAATGTCCCTAATTATTATCATATTAACTATTCTAGATGATTTATTATTGTTTATCATACTATATGAATTACTCATCATATTGTATGATACCTTTTTGTCAGTAATTATACCAATGACTCCTCAAAATGATAAATTTTATAGTGATAATTTAGCATGATACATGATTATATTGTATAATTTGACCGTCAACTTTACATCATGAGAAGACATTTTGGATGGTCTTGTTCTTACTGTATAAATCACTGATCATAATGTATGACCGACTTGAGCTATAAATGGAAGGGAAATTAGCCATTCAAATTACACCTTTAACCTTTAAATTCCTTTCTCCTCTATATGTATACTCTCCCACTTATATTTCAATGGATCCAACAAAGAGAGGTTGTGTAAAACTCCACCAAAGGGTGACCCTAGGTTCTTAAGGATAATAAAGATGCCTATGTCTAAAAAAAGGGCTTCTATTATTGATTTGAAACTTTTTAGTAAAGAAGCTCTCTCATGTTAAGCACTCAAAAATTTTTCAACCTCCACACTCCTTCCACATTATTAGGAATCCACGAGCTTGATGTAAGCAAAATATAACCTTTGGACACATCATTGGATACCAAGGGTTTAAAAACCAGACTTGATCGTCCGGTTCAATTGTATTGCGGCCAGTTCAATTCCATCATTAAAATCAAGTTGCAATCAAACCGGTTAAAAACCAGTTCAATTGTCGCTTAAATCACCAAATCGCCAGACCGAGATTGTTTGAAAGAATCGGCCAGTTTCAAAATTTAGAATCAAAGCCACCGATTCACACATAGAACATATGAGAAATAGGATTTAGATTATAAGCATGAGTCAAAACTTAAAAGTCAAAACACCTCACAGATTGAATTATTTTCCTTCCCGTAAACCCTACGAGACGAACAAATGAAGATAGAGCTAGGAGAGATGAACAACATCTTCTTTTGTGCACACATCATTTGTAGGTTAGTATTTTTTTGGGGCATGCTTTCATCTCTCATTTTGGTCTGACAATGGTGGCCTTTGTTTTGGGATTTATTTGCAGGTGAGTTTTTTTAATCAAGTTCATTTTCCATTTATAGCAACTGAAGAGCTGAGGGTTATCTTCTTCTCTTCACTTTTCCTAATTTGCAAGAAGTCTTAATAGCTACATGTTTTCTTGCTTCTCTAATTAAATGGTTACAACTTATTTTGCTCATAAGTTCATTAGTTAGATTTTTTTTTTTGCATTTTGAAGTATGTTGCTACAACTTCATTTACTCTCAAAAGCCAAATGGGTTTCTTCTTTTTTAATACAAAAGTTGTTCTTTTAAATCATGTTAGCTGAGATTATGGCTATCTTCTAAACAACACTTTGTAATGGAAAAACTAATCAGAGGACAACCCCCTTTTATTATTTATTCTCATGATATGACTGTCTGAATCATAAACAAGCAATCAAATCTTAAAATTGAAAACCTAACATATGACTTAAGTTAGAAATAAAGGTCACTAATTGAAATTTTAGAATGAATACCAAGGTATAGAAGAATTTCTTAGACAAGGATTTGGTTTATATATCTAATTACTATACATATGTAAATATATCAAGAATGATTTTATTTACTTAAAATTATTTAAATTATAAATAAAGATTTAACAATCACAACATTTTTATGTTCTATTTAATTTTTTGTCATATAATTAATAATAATAGTATCATTATTTTGGTAATTTATAAAAAAATAAAATAGGCATTTATTACATCATCAGGTTCAACCCTGTTCTGACCAGTCGAACTGTGAACCTCTCACTCTTCTGATTTTTTGTATCATAGTTTTCACAACCTTGTTGGATACATCCTAGAAACCAAATATAACTTGACCTATCTTGCACAGCATGATCATATCCTTATATTATTCATCTATCAATCCTTCCACATTATCTATAGTTAGTTGAGAGGAGCCCCCACTGAAATTTTTGAGTCAAAAGAAGAAGAAGAAAAAGAAGATGGGGAAAAACCACCATTGCCTATCCCTTATCTTGAATAAAACTATTCACAAAACACGTTGAGCGATCTTTTCACACAACTAGATTTGAAAGTTAATTCTCATATAAAGTAGTCTACAAAACACTAGGAGTAGCTTCAACAATAGATCTAAAAGGATTATAAGTGGTTTAATAATTAATTTTATATACTCCACCATTATTTTTATCCACCACAACTACCTAATTAGGGACCCTCCTGCAAGTAGCTATATTTTGTGCTTGTTGTTTTATTCTTTGTAGTTTATGTTTTCTTTTCATGTTTGTTGCCTTGTAGTGTTTTGTTCTTGTTGTATTCAATCATAGTATCTCCCTTGTTAGTGATGTCAAAAGGGAGAGTAGGAAGTTATTAGTTTGTACTATTTTTTATTTATTTCAGTTTATTTTGTTCCAATTTTTTTTGTATGTGTTGAAATGTTTTTCCATGTTATTATTATTTAAAATTAAAAAAAAAATTAAAGATATCACTTAGTTAGGAGGAGAATATATGAGAAATATATAATTAACTTATAATTCAACCATTAATATTTTCCATCATTAAAAAGGGAAAGATAATTATAATTGAGAATAATGAGCTTATATTTTGATGATTACAAATATTATGAGAGTTTGTTCATTTTCTCCTACATGTCATTATTTAATATGTTTTTTCTACGTGTTCTAACAGTTTAGGTAATTCATTCACCATGCATCACCAAAGGATCAGAGCTCAAGATTGGGTAGTATAGGATTGATTTTTACAAGTCTATATTTTTGTCTTTTTTTGAGTTAATGTGTTGAAAAAGGTGTATGATAGCTTAGCAACATTCACACACATATAGGGGGATTGAAAAAAAAAATATTATGATTTTTTTTATATATCATACTGTAAAATATTAATCGTATTTTGTGATTTTCCATTATAAAAACTAATTAAAATATTTTATTTAAAAAAAGAAAAATATAAATTTGAAATATAATGAATCATAAAGTATGAAATCCATATGGCACTCGATGATTAAATATAATAAAAAAACTCCATTATCAAACCAAACTAACCTAAAATAGGTAAATTTGAATTTTAAAATTCGAATTATTTGTAATTAAGCAATCAAATTGAATATGATAAATTATAGATTGTACTGTATGATACATGTATTAGACAATATAAATCACCCGAGAAGTGTGTGGAAAAAATTTGTTCATCCATTTTTGATCCAAATCATACTGTCTCACCTGAGGGCTCTTTGAATAATTTTTTTGTCCTTTATGATCCAGTCTTGAGTTGAAATATTTGTATTGTATTACTATTCATTTGTACAATATGATTAGTTAGAGAAGATTAACTAACCATCCTATAGAATATTCATTGTATAACATTATAATAGGAGAATTATACAAATCATATTATACAATTGATAGATTGTAATGTATAAATAGTAACAGTTGAACTAATATTAGGATTTTCTTAGAGCCTCTTATTTAAATAACTCTTATTTAATTTTAAAGAGTCTTTGGCAGTCATGGGGCTTGATACTTCCATGAGAGAGAGTTTGAAAGGTGAGCTTTGGGCTTGGGAGAGAAAGATCATTGAGAGAGAGAGGGTGAATAGCCTTTTGGATTCAAGGGAGAGAGAGAGAGAAAGAGAGAGAGAGAGAGAGAGAGAGAGAGAGAGAGAGAGAGAGAGAGAGAGAGAGAGAGAGAGTCTTCACATGGTTGCTTTAGTTTTCATCCTCCTTCTTCCTCCATAAGTTAAAGATTTACTTGAGGAAAACTCTAGGAAGAACTTCTTGGAGTCAAAGGGCCACCGATAACTCCATCACACCATTGGTGAAAGTGATTCATCTACTCTATCACACCATTATTAAATGGGATTTAGCTACTCTTCCACACCATTAGTGAAATGGATTCAGCAAATCTCTCGCACGAGGTTGGTGGAAGATATATTGTAAGGGATTCTCCACTTTGGTGTTTGGGATAATAGAATGTCACTAAGAGTTTAGTGCAATACTCATAGTGGAGGACTTCGGGGAGTAGACGTAGGTTAAGGAACCGAACCACTATAAATCTCTTGTCTGTTTATTCTTATTTTTACCACACTTTAATTTCTTATAATTTTAATTTAATGCAAATTTGAGTTGAGAATAGTTTGAATTTAGTTTTTGTTAGAAAAGGAAAAAATATGAAAAATAAAAAGAAAAAAAAATATTTATTTTCTTATAATATTAAAATAAAAGAATAGCATTAGATTTTTTATATCATTAGCTTCCATATTATAAGATGCTTTTTTATACTTAAGCTTTGAATTTGGTATTATATTTTTCAAAAAGATTTTTGAAAAAGAAAATTTTTAAATAAACTATTCACCCCCTCTTGGTGCTATATTATAGTTCAAGTGGTCTAGCACCCATAAATTGAACATTTAGATATTGGACATCATTTTATTTGAGATAATATAGTAAAGAGCGAAATAAAATTATAACATGTGGGCATAGAAAATTAATTGGTTGATATCTTTACCAGACACCTTCATTATGACACATTTATCACACTAAGGATTAGACAAGGTGTCTTTAACATTCATGATTAGAGAACTTGTGGTAGAGGTATGACTAAAATGTGTTTGTTTGTTGTTTTATTTTTTTTATATGTTTGTATTTATTTCTATCAATTTTTTTTCCTCTTTGTAGTACATTTTTGTTTTTTTTTCTGCTTTTTATTGTGTAATGTTGTTCTATATTTTTGTGTAGTCTATTGATCTCCTTTGGTGATGTCAAAAGGTGGAGTAAGAAGTTGTTGGTTGTATTATTTTTTTGCTTTCATTAGGGCAATTTGTGTTATTCTATTTTGAGTGCTTGTTAATGTGACTTTCATTTATTTTCAATTTATGTTATTTGTGTATTAGAAAAAATTAAATTAGCAAAGAAGTAGGGCTCTCTATTTTCTCTCTTTTTTTAACCGAATCACTTAGTAAGGCTGAGATCATTGGAGAAAGTTAAAATTAACTTATAGTTTGAACAAAAAATATTTGTCATCATCAAAATGAGGAGATTGCTACATTTGGGAGGTTGAATTTTAGTTTTTATGACTACAAACATTATTGGATGCATACTTAATTTTTCATGCTCTATATACCGCATATGTTTTATGTGTGTATCACTACATTTCAAGTTTAGCATACACCAAACATCATTCAGAGCTCAAAATAAGTTATGTAGGTTAGACTTTATTTAAAAAGATTCTATAATTTTTATATATCTTGAGTAAGACATGTAAAATAGTATGTATTAGCTTAACAACCACACACATGTTGGGGGAGTGAAATTAAATATTTTCATTTTTTGAAGATACCTCTCAATCTTCTAGATCATACAGTACGATCTATGTAATAAGAGATTAATTAAAATGTTAAATTAAGTTAAATAAATCTTGAAATAAAAATAAATTAATCATAATGTACAAACCAAATTATATAAGAAAGTCGGTTATATTTAAAAATCCTACTAGCATTTAAAAGTAGATAATGCTTCATAATTGAAAATCTTAGAATATTCATATTGTATGAGCAAAATCATACTATATAATATTTTAAAAATTTGCCTAATTTAAACTCTATGATTAATCAATCAAATCTTGCTTATTTAAGATTTAAAATCATAAAGATGATATTTGTTCATCACAAGGTTTATCTTGTACAAACTTTGATTCAATTGAATTAAGCATAATGTACTACTATTCAATTGTATAGTATGATCAGAAGATAAATTGAACTGATCATACTATATTATTATTCATCATGTATTATTAATATGACATAATTGAATTAATTATATAGTATGATTAATAAATAGTACTGCACGAACTGAGACAATATAATTAAATTATTAGATTTTGGAAGCTCACTATTTAAGCTTTCTTAATAGACTTTGTAGAAGTCATTTTGCAGTTTAAGGATTAACTCTTTTATCAGTGAGAGTTTAAAAAGAGGGTTTTGAGTAAGGGATAGAATGGGTGAAGTTGTGAGAGATGGAGAAGATTCTGATTAGTTCAAGGAAGTTTGAGATAGAGTTTCACAAGATTTCTTTAGCCAGCTTGCTTTTGGGTTCCTCATTGTGTCAATGTTCATCTTGGGGGAAGCTCTGATAAGACCCCTTTGGTGTCAAAGGGCTATAGGCTAATCTGCTACACCGGAAAGGTGAAAGTGATTCAAGCTACCTTGCCTTACCAGGAGGGTAAAAGGGATTTAGGCTACTCTAACTCATTGGGAAGGTGAAAGTGATTCAAGATACTCTGCCTCACAAGGAGTGCAAAAAATTAATAGGAGCTACTCTACCTTGCCTAAAAGGTGAATGTGATTGAGGTTAATCGATAATACAAGGAGGGGAAAGTGATTTAGGCTACTTTGCAGAAAGTGATTCTGGTTCTTACCCACACTTAGGAGGTGAAATTTATTTGGTAAGAGATTTTTTCCTAGTCGTTGGGGCTAAAAGAGAGTCACTAAGTGTTTAGCGTAATACCAAAAAAGGAGGACTTTGGGGAGTGGATGCCAGTCAAGTTGATCAAACCACTATAAAAATATATATTGCATTTTCTTTTTCTTTTTGCACTTTATTTTCTATGCTTTACTTTCTTCAATTTGGTTTGGCTTTTGTTATTGTTGTGACATAAAATCATCTTGGTTTGTTTGGATTAATTGTTTTTTTTTTTAATAAAAGAAATTAAAAAAGAGAAAAGACTAAAAAGTGTTATTTATTTTTCTACAAAATAAAAAAAATATTTTATGTTTTTTTTAGTTATTATTTTTCTTCCACTTTTAAACTGAGCTTGATTATTTAATTTAAGAAATTAAGAAAAAGATTTTTAAAATACCAATTCACCCTCCTCTTAGTTTTCCATTCCATAGTTCAATTGGTTTCACAACCATCCATTGAACTTTCATTATTGGCTCACTTTAAAAAATAAAAGCTATTAGGGCACCTCAAAGTGTCGTAATATGTATCTATTATGGTACATAATGTATTGAGACATCAAATAATGCTATGTATTGAGACTTCAAATATTGTTATCACTTAGGTGGCCGTTGGCATAGGGGTAAGGGCATATTTATGTGCCCTAAAAACTAAACTTTAATGACACATTTTTCAAAGAAATAGTCCTTAAATTACACCTACAAGGTGTGCTAATAGACAAGCTTTTCTAACAACTTAATGTGATGTAAATTATGAATAAATATGACTAATATTAGATGCCATAATAGGTTAACTTCCCTAATGCATTTATTTGTTGGAATAGGTTTAATAATAAGGAGCTTTTAAATTTAGATATATTTTTAAACTTACCCTTTGAATTTGGCATTAAGTTTTTTCAAAAAGGATTTTTGAATTTTTTTTTAAACACCATTTCACCTCCCTCTTGGTGTACTATTATAGTTTAAGTGGTCTAACATATATAAATTGAACATTTAGATATTAGACATCATTTCATTAGGGAACATGTAGTAAATGGCAATATATAATTATAACACATGGATATTAAAAATCAATTGGTTGATATCTTTACCACCCCTTCATTATGACCCATTTAGTACACTTAGGATTAAACTAGGTGTCAAAGGCATTTATGCTTATATAATTTGAGGTAGAAGTGTGATTAAAATGTGTTTGTTCGTTTATTTTGTTTATGTTATATGATTGCATTTATTTTTATCAAAAAAATTTTGCTCTTTGTATTCTATTTTTTTTTGTTGTGTAGTGTTGTCTATATTATTTTGTCATATGTAGATCTCCTTTTTGGTGATGTAAAAAGGCAGAGTAAGAAGTTATTAGGTTTATTTTTTTTACTTTCATAAGTATAGTTTTTTTTATTTATTTTTAAGGGCTTGTTGTGACTTTCTTTTTCTTTCAATTTATGTGTTTTATGTTTTTTAAAAATATTAAAAATTTAAATTAAATTAAAGAAGGAAGATTTCTTGCTATTTTAATAGAATCACTTAGTAAGGGTGAGATCCTAGGAGGAAATTAAATTAACTTATAATTCCAACCAATAATATTTGCCATCATCAAGAAGGAAGAGATTGTTGTAATTTGGGAGCTCGACCTTTAGTTTTGATAATAACAAATATTATTGGATGTTTACTTAATTTTTCTTGTCTATATATTGTATATATTTTATGTGTGTATCACTAATATTTTAGGCTTAGTATACACCAAGCATTATTAGAGAATTAAAACTCAAGAATGAGTTTTGTAGGTTTAACCTTTTTTAAAAGTGTATGTAGTTTTTATCTTTCTTTAGTCAATATATGAAAAATGTTGTATGTTAGCTTTGCAGCTATACACACATATAGGAGGAGAAAAAATAAATAGAGAATTAAAACTCAAGAATGAGTATTATAGGTTTAACCTTTTTTAAAAGTGTATGTAGTTTTTATCTTTCTTTAGTCAATATATGAAAAATGTTGTATGTTAGCTTTGCAGCTATACACACATATAGGAGGAGCAAAATTAAATATTTTAATTATTTTGAAGATCATACTAGATGATCTAGATAAAATAGTTTGATATATACAATCAGTCATTAATTAAAATATTTTTTTTATGTTAAATAAAACTTGAAATTAAAATTAACTAATCATACTGTATGAATCAAATCGTATATGGCGACAAGTTATATTCAAAAATTACTAATGCCATTTAAAAGTAGGCAATATTTCAAAATCGAAAAATTATTCTATTCATATTATATGAATAAAATCAAATTATACAATATTGTAAAATCTTACCTAATTTAATCCCTATGATAAATTAATCAAATTTGGCTTAATTAAGATTTAAGTTCCTACTATACAAATTTGATTAAACTAGATGATTGATAAAGATGATATTTTTTCATCCCAAGGTTCATCTCGTACGAATTGTGATTAAATTGAAGTGATCTTATTGTTCTACTATTCATTCATACAGTATGATCATAAGAGAAATTGAATTGAACATAGTATTTTTCTATTTTTTTTTTTTATTATAATAGTAGGCCATAATTGAATTAATCTTATAGTATGATTAATAAATAGTACTATACGAATATAGATGACAAAATTAAATTATAAGGTTTTTTAAGCCCGGTATTTAAGCTTTCTTAATATACTTTATGAAAGTATTTGGCAGTCTGAGGGCTGAGTCTTCTATAAGTGAGAGTTTAAAGAGAGGTCTTTGAGCAAGGGAGAGAAAGGGTGAAGTTGTAAGTGAGGGAGAAGATTCTTATGGGTTCAATGTAGTGTAAGAGGGAGTTTAACATTGTTTCTGCAGCAAACTTTCTTCTGAGTTACTTCTTGTGTCAAGGTTCATCTTGAGGGAAGCTCTAATAAGAATCCTTTGGTGTTAAAGGGTAATATACTACCTTGTTGTAATAAAAAGGTGAAAATGATTCGGGCTACTTTGCCTCAACATGAGGGTAAAAGTTATATGGGCTACTCTGCCTCATTAGGATGGTGAAAGTGATTCATGCTACTCTTCCCCACCAGGATGGTGAAAGTACTTTGAGTTACTTTGCCTCAACTGGAGGGTAAAAGTGATATATGTTACTCCATCACACCAGGGGGTAAAAGCGATTTAGGTTACTCCATAATAGTAGGAGGGTGATAGTGATTACAGTTCTTAGTGACACTACAGACGTGGAACTTATTTTATAGTGGATTTTTTTCTTAACCATTGGGGTTGAAGGAGAGTCACAAGTCTTTAGTATAATTCCCAAAGAAAACTTCAGGGAGTGGACGTACGTCAAGTTGATTGAACCATTATAAAAATCTATTTTGCATTTTCTTTTTCTTTTCAGACATTATTTTCTAAAATTTACTTTCTATAATTTAGTTTGGCTTTCAGTTATTATGAATTAAAAATCATCTTTGTTAGTTTGGATTGATTCTTAATTTTGAAGAAAAGAAATTAAAAAAATGAATAGAACATAAAGTGTCATTTATTTTTCTATAAAATAAAATAAAAATAAATAATATGTTTCTTTTGAGTAATAATTTTGCTTCCACTTTAAAATTGAGTTGACTGTTTAATTTAAAAAGTTAAGAAAAATGTTTTAAAAAAAACTAATTCACCCTCCTCTTGGTGTGAAATTTCGTAGTTTAATTGTTTTCACAACCATCCATTGAACTTTCATTATAAGCTATCAATTATTGATGACTACATAAGTATTGCACATCATTTTCATCAGTGCCAACTAAATCTAAGAGTTCTATGTCATAGTCTCAGTGTCTTACATCTGACCATTACCTCATAGCCTTTTGAATGTTGTGGTATCAATATCATTGGTCCTATTGACTCTCCTTCTTGTGGAGGCCATCATTTCATCTTAGCAGTGACTAATTATTTCTCTAAATACGTGGAAGCCATCCTATTATGAGAAGTTAGATATCATTATTTCTGCCATTTCTTTCATGACCATATTGCATATTAATCTAGTGTCTCACTAAATTATATTCAATAATTGCCCCTCTTTCAAAAGCACCAAAATTAATAATTTTATTAGATGTCATAACATTGATTGGATCAATAATCTATTACTTATAGGATAATGTATTAGCTAAGACCTTCAAAAATTAACTGGTATAAATCTTAAAAATATTTCAGACAATAATAATTGGTAATGACATGAAAGTTGGGAGAGTTTTTTGGGCTTACCGTACCATATACAAAAACTCAACTCAATCTATTTTGTTTCCTTTAGTCTTTAGGGCTGAGGCTATTCCACACTTGAATATATAGCTTCTATCCCTTCAAATCATAATAAATAACTGTATAAAATATGAGAAAAATGCCTGATTTCTATTGGAATAACTGGAAGATTTATAAGAGAAGCATTTAAAAGATTAATAAAACCTGCGGTTGTACAAAGCTTATATGACTCATGCCTATGATGTAATGGTTCACCCTAGAATATTTCAAGTAGGAACCTTTATGTTAGTTAAAGGCCTATCTTGACACATCAAAAGTTAGGTGGAAAAAACTGAGCACCCATGGTAGGGCCCATTCATGATAGAAAAAGACTATCAGAGAAGCTTCTACCAATTGATTGACTTTAGGGGAAATCATCCCATGCTACCTATTTAATAGATGTTATCTCAAGAAGTACTAAATGTGATCACTTCCTCATTACAAATTTAGTAAAATACCATGTTATTTCCTCATATCTTAATCTTCAAATCTCTTGTGATACACCAAATCTATAGAGCAAAAAATCTTGCATACTAATAAAGTCACTTTCAAGTAAAATGTTGAGACAGAACGATTTTAATTCTTTGATAAACATCCATTTTATCAAATTGTTATAATAACCCATCCCACCTTCTTCTCCCTTTATAAAATGATTGTTTATACATAATTACTTTATACAAATTAAATATTTCTAATCTCTTCAAACACTCCTTCCTCCCTTATGTAAGAAAATGACATAAATCATTTTCTAGCCACCCATCTCTCCTAATGGTTAGGTATAAGTTTCCCATGCATCATCCTTTCTGGAGGGTCATGTTCACATTTCCTTAGCTTTTAGGGTTAGGTGTGCATCCACACACATAGGCATCTTTTACCTAGAATTAAGATATTAAAAAACATAACCTTTTATGAGTAAGATTCTTAGGTGGCATCCTAAAGGTTTAAATATATGGTCTTTTTTGTGTATGTTTTGCAGGCGAGAACCTACAGATCCTTTATACACATAACATATTAGGAAAAACTTTCCCAGAAGGAATATTATAGGTTTAAACATATGGTCTTTTAGGTTCCTAAGTGACAACCAATAGATCCTTCAAGCACACAACATTTTAAGAGTAAGTTTCCCAGGAAACATCATATAAGTTTAAACATATGGTATTTTAAGTGTAAGTTTTCCAGGTGGCATATACATCTTCAAACACAAAATCTTTAGGGAGTAAGTTTCCTAGGAATCATCCCATTTGGCTAAACATATGGTCTTTTAGGTGTACGTTTCCTAAGTGGCAACCTATAGATCTTCAAATGCTTAACCTCTAGGCATAAGTTTCCTAGGTGGTAGCTTATAGGTTCACATGTATAGCCATTTACGAGTAAATTTTCCAAGCAATATCATAGAGGCTCAAACACATAGTTTTTAGGGTTCAAGTGTAAGTTCCCACATTTTGGCATCCTTTCTCTTTGAATAGAAATAAGGCCTTACTCTTACCAAAATTTTACACCAACCATCAAATCTATTCAGATTTAATCATACCCTTGACCTTACTTGTGATGATGTTGATCCCCTTTAACTATCACCTGTATAAAATCATTCATCACATTCAGAACAAATTAAACCATTCAATAATAATAAATCCTAAATTCAATATCCAATATTAATAGAATCAAGTTTCTTAAAGTCATTCTAATGGAGCCAATTTTTAAATAAAATTTTGGATCTTATTGATCATTTTGGTCAACACAACCATGAATGGGAAGCTTCTATTTGTTTCTCAAGCCTATTGTCCATTTGTTAACCTCATTTTTGTCATAAGGTAAAATATTTTTTCCTCTCACTCTTCCTATTTTAGACCAAACATCTAAGGACTATAGGAGGCAACCTAAAGATCTAGCCTGAGACTTCACCTAGACCATGGGAGGATTCATAAATACCTTGGTAAGTCCCATCTCATATTTCATTTACTAAATTAATGACCAAACCCTACACCTAACCCTTACTTAAACCCTCATTGAATTCATATGTTAAAACCCATCTTCAATACCTTGAACTTGAATTAAACCACTCCATAACCCCATTGGAAAGAATTTGGTCCACCCATGGCCATCCTAAGGTTTAAATACCAAAAAATCCTCTCACAAATTTCAAAATACTTTGAACATCACATATACATTAGACTTGCCAATTGCATGAGGGACGCTCCAAACATCTATTTGAACCTCTCAAAACCTAAAATAAGCCATGGTGAAATCTTTTGACATGGTTAAAACTTTTGTACACCTCCTAGTTTACTTTGGTCAACCATGATTAAGTAAATTACATGTATATTCATTTGACCCATACATGTACATTTGATTATTTAACCTTACCCAAGGAATGACATGGCCTCCAAATCCATAAAAATAGCTCCTTGAACTTTGCAAAGTCATTTTGCACCCATGGTTGACCAAGTCAACCATAAATCTCCATTTTCCCCATACATCATCATCTCATGGTCAAGCCCATTCAAATCTATTGAATGGGTTAACAAGGCATTCAATTATCGATTTTAATTCACAAAATCTTTATGGCATACCACCTTGACCAATGTATACATTCACATTAAATAAACCCAACCAAGCCAATCCTTAGGAAAAATCCTATGCCAAAAACAAGCCACATCCCAAGTAACCTTCCTTAGCCAGGGAAACCCATGGCCTAGGTCAACCATTAGGATATATCAAAGGTGACCCAAAAGTAAAAAAATCTAAATTCCCTCGATGTTGGCCCTGTCCATTGCTTCTAATCCACTTCATTATTCTCGCTTAACATCTTAAAGAATTTCTATCTCACCCAACCACCAAGCCTAAGTAGAGCTAGACTAAATGAGCCAATTTGAGCCTATTCTAAGATAATCCAATTGAATATGACACCTTGATTTACCCTTTATTCTTACAAAGTTTTATCCCACTTTGACCTATCCTTATTGCCTTTAATGGTTGATATTGTCTAGGAAGGATGGAAGACAAGGAAAAGAGAGATCTTCATATCTATCTATTTAAAGAATGTCTAGGTGATCATTATATTTGGAAAAAAACTCTAAAGATATGGAGGAGTATTTCACACTCAATTCCCAAACTCTTAGACCCCTTTAAGCTCAAGTTAGAGCAAGCTTTAGCTAAAAGTCCTCGACCCAAAATCCTTTTCTTCTCTAAGCCCGTTCAGCCCCAGACCATTGAAGAAAATTTGTTCCCTAGAACCAGGTGAATGAAAAAGTAAGTTAAATCCCCTTATGTTCAACGTTATCCTTATATATAATTTATTTCCAATTTTCCTTGCTAAGGGGTCCAGGACTTTATAAAGAAAACCTCTACCCCACAACCAGCTGGTTGTTGGATGTGTAGTTTCTTCATAAAGATCCTCCTAGATAAATTTTAATCCATTTGCTCCACTAGATTTATTGAATCAATAGGACTCATGGATGGTCTCTATTCTAAGTTGTATTAATGATGAAATCATATTCGTCAGTTCCATCTATTTAACTTTGATGTCACTAATTTTATTGAATCTATCTAAGTTTGACCTACCCATAATTCTCTCCTTTTAATGGACGCTATTTGATCTCAGATCTAATCGATGCCATTCGATCTTATTTTTTATGGAGATCCATTATGGATCAGGTAGCCAATTAGCACACATCGTGTGGAAAGCACGCATAGAGTTGGCTGTCGATAGTTTAAATCCCCAAATTTAAGATTTAAAGAGGATTTTAAATGTATAAAACTTCAAAAAAAATATTATTCTTAATCCATCAGGTCATTTTGTGTGTTTAACCCCTCTATGGATTCAGGACAGAGAGCACTATCAAATTAAATAAAGTTTGTGGCCTTTAGATTTGACTATTGTATGTAAATCATTAAAAATAGTAACCCAAATTTATTTTTCATAGGTTATCCTTAACTCTAACTATCCTAAAATTAATAGGGGATAACCTCTTAGATGCTTATCATATCCCTAAATTATTCCTTGGGTATAGGTATATATTGGACTTAAATGAAATTTGAAATCTTCGGGAACTATTTTGCCCTAGAATTTAAAATTAATATATTTCTAATTCATAAAGGTTTGTGCCATGATTTTTATGTGATTGTTAGGTATTTTTATAAGGGCTAGTATTCCACTAATTTCACTCCAACAAAAGCCATAGTCTACCTTAGGAAATTTTCTTAGTGATTACATCTTAGAAAAAAATAAAAAATCAACCCCTCATCCAAATTGCCTCAAACTTTCACCAATAGATATAGGGATCCATAGGGATCGTTGGTTTTTATTAAATAAATTTGGAGCTCAATTGGACACCAAATTACTAAACCTAAAAATTAGCCTTTGGTGAAACCCACTACATAAAAATTGCCTATTACCGGCAGTTACCATTAGCTTTCCAACGATTTTTAAAAATACCGCTGGTAATTGATGAATTTCCTGTAGTGATTTTGATTTGACCAAGAAGTTCAAAAAAATTCCATTAATTATAGAAACTCTTAAAAATAAATTGCATTGAACTCCCATTAAACCTTAAAGTTTAGAAAAAAAAAATCTTAAGCCTTGAAATCAATCCTAGCTAAACATATAAATTCCCTAAGATCATTCCCTAATTTAACTTCAAAAAATCATTAAAAATTAAAAATAAACCCTAATGATTTCAAATTTGATGAGGCTTAGGTGTAGATTATCTCTAATGTATGTC
Organism: Dendrobium catenatum; assembly: GCF_001605985.2. NCBI lineage: Eukaryota > Viridiplantae > Streptophyta > Magnoliopsida > Asparagales > Orchidaceae > Dendrobium > Dendrobium catenatum. The sequence goes on from NW_021319929.1 coordinate 772,957, forward strand.
AATAATGTTATCAATTTTAGAGATTATATATATATATATATATATATATATAATCCCTAACTAACTAGGTTTGAAACACTACTTTGTAATGATTAACTTTTTTTCTAGGTACTGAGGCAGACCAAAAATCTTAAGTTCTCACTCTCCAAGAATATATATTCCAATATTTCTAATAAAATTTCAACTTTAACAATAGTTTTCAATGTTAAACTATAAAATCTAACATATGATAGACTAGGTTACCTCTTAGCTTCTCAAAATCTTTTTCCCCCGACTTTTATCCTTTGATTTACTAAGAGCTAATCAATATTGAGCTTTCTCATTAAAAAATTCTCATTTTTATCTTTGTCTTCAATATTGTAATCAAAGGGCAAAAACCTCTGCTTTAATTAAGAGTTTCAAAGTAGTATCCCTCGTAATATGTAATTAATAATGTGTGCTTTCCCTTTTGGGGTATTGAGAAATCCATATCAATGTAATTTTTTTAATTCATATAAAATAGGGGAAAAATATATATGAATGTAAATGGTCTTTTCAAAAACTGATATCTATTTCAGATTCCTTTGTAGAGTGTTTTTATTATCTCCTTAAATGATAAGACATTCTCCTTATCGTATTTGATCCTATAAACGGCACATTTTTTGAAACCCATTCTTACATTTAAATCCATTGCAGAATAATATTCATCTCCAATGAAGATATATTGTTGTCATCATTGCATTTAATTGTAGAAATAGATAAATTCAAAACCCACTTTTCTTTTAAAACACTTTCTATTGAATTTCATGCTCATCTCTTGAGGTGACAATTTATTTTTTAAATTATGTTTGATCATAGAAAAGATATTTTTCTAAAACACTATTTTTGTCTTTGAATTCATTATAAAATATCATGTTAGTCTTCCTATATGTTACATTATTCATAATGAAGTATTCAACCACAATGATGGGAACTCCCAAATCAAATTGGTGTGGTTCTATTTTTCTTATGTGTAACTCTTAGAAGAGTCCAATATGTGGTGGGTGTGAAGTTGCCAATCTAGCAAGGAATATTTGAGTCTCCTTATGCAAGGTGAGTTCAATAGCTAACCTAACCAAGTGAGAAAAGTTAAACTAGTAAAAAAAATCCAAGATAATGCCATTCCCCTTAGATCACTTAAGCAAGTTTCTTCTGTGGACCCACTTGAAGTATAAGTTGCTATGTTATGACATGTTAGGTACCTACTAAATATCTATGAAAGTGTATACAAGTATACATTTAGCTCCTTGATTTACTTGTCCCTTTGACAGAAGTAATGTTAAAAGGGAATGTGAATGAAAGACAATTAATTATTGATTACAAATGTTTAAATGAGAAAGTAAATGTGAGGGTACTACCTTATCTGCTGTACCCTTGATTACTATATTGACAAACATTGATGTTTTGTGATACCTCAGCGACTCTTTATAAATAGAAAGCTTATATTTAGAATTTTATACTCCTTTATTTTCATGAAGTTAGAGTAATTATCAGAGAATTGATTAAGTCTACAAAGTTCAATGAGTCTTTGAAAGAATGGACTTTATAAAGATGGCTTACTCTTACTTGAAGACAACAAAAAGTAAAAATTTTACATTGGCAAATACAGTTTGGGGTGTTTAAGGCAATATTGACTAAGGTGTCACTGTGTAAGGAATCATCGAGAAAAGAGTTTATTAGTGTTATCTACACAAGTGGTCTCTGTTGACCTCATTTTTGAATGAGGTAATTATCTCATTCAGATCTAAATCTATATATTTGAGAGATTTTATCCCATTCATATTCTAAATCCAATTATATAGGAGAAGTTATCCTAGTCAAGTATCTATTTTTTTATGTTTGGGATATACTATATCATCCCGTTTTTAATCTTTCTTGTCTATGAGACGCTATCAAAGTCAGGTATAGTTTTTATATGCTTGAGAGCTGGTTTCTTATCCAAATTTAAATCTTTCTTATCTAGGGAATGGTATTCTAGTCAGGTGTCCATTTTATCTATTTATGAGATGCTATCACTTTTAGATTTAAATCTTTCTTATTTAGAAGATGCTAACCTAGTCAAGTAAAAATACTAATTTTTTGAGAGTCCCTATCTCATTCGAATTTCAATCTTTCTTTTCTAAGAGATGCTATCTTAATCAAGTATAAGTCCCATCTTCTTGAGAGTTAATATCTTATTCAAATTTCAATCATTCTTATCTAGGATATGCTATCCTAGTCAAATACAAATCCTATTTACTTGAGAGCCCCTTGTTACGTATAAATCCCATCTAATTGAGAGAAGCTATCCCATTCAAATATCAAACTTTCTTATCTTGGAGATTCTATCCTAGTATAGTATAAATTCCATCTGCTTGGGAGCCACTATCTCATTTAATTTTTAGTTTTCCATATCTAGGAGATACTATCCTAGTCAGGTATGCATCTATCTATAATCAAATCAAAATATCAAGCAATCTCATGGATTTATTTGATCTCTTTGAATAATGCTAGTACATGTGATTTACTTCAAAGTTCATCACACTTATAAGGGGTCCATTTGTTGATCTCATTTTTGAATGAGTTCATTATCCCTATATTAAACACCAATATATATTCATCAATATTTTGAACAATACTTCAAACCCTTAATTACACCCAATGCTATGTTTTGGGATATTACCTTGATCATTAAAACATAAAATCATCACATGGCAATCACCCTTGATTGTTATTTGATCTTTTTATCTACCACTTGATAATCACCAAATAATTATCAGTGATATGATCATTCCAAATCTAAAATTTCTCCAATTATTTACCTTCATGAATCAATTCAAAACCTCAATCTAAATAAAACTTGAAAGTCATCAGTCGATAGTCCACAGTGATAATCAATTGATCATATGTTTAATCACTATGAATCATCAATGATTATCAATGATTTGAGCATTATAAGACCATAATCCTCCTAAATCATTAACTAAACCAAATCTAAGTCCAATCCAATGACTAAACTCATTAATAATTTAAAATTTCAAAATCAAATATTAGAACTAGACCCAAAACCCCTTGTTCCATAACCTATTTTTGGAGAAATATTTGTTGCCCTCAAACATGACCAAATGACTTTAGATTCTTGATATATTACTTACATATTAATTAGGCATGTCCCTATTGTCAATCACATAGTTTGATGAAATTTCAAGATCCTTAACCCCTAAAAGTCAAAGCTTTTTCATAGGTTATAAAACCTTCAAATATTTAAAGCCTATGCCACTAAACATAGCATATTGCTATTGTTGAACTTGAAAGCCTCTCCAAATTCAACAAGAAATTCACCAAATATTGGTGATATTTTCAGCATTCAAATGACTTTTAAAATTATTGACAGTTAAACTGGCTGTCTAACTGTTGGTACAAAGTGGAGGTTATACTGGGGGATTAACCACAAAAAATTCTAGCAGTCATTTCGCCACCAGCAATGCCACTGGAGTTTTCTATGTATGTCATAGTTATTGGTGGACCAACTGTCAGTTTTAAGTGACTGATTTTTGGTGGCATAAGCCGCCAAAACTTTTAGGGATAGTCATCCTAATACCCTAACCTATCTGCTCCTTCTTCTTCATTTTAATGCCTCTGCCTTATTTCATTCCATCCAGAGAATGCCTGCTACAGTTCTGGCCGACCTTTCACCCTAGCTAACACCAACCTCCATGTCGATCTCCTTAGTCCTAGGTGATCTCTTTTCCTTCCTTATTCTTTATTGTTGTTATTTATTTCCCTCCACCCTAGCTTTAGGAGGTTTAATAATTTTTTTCATCTCACATATCATAAGCTTTATAATATTATTAACAAAAAGGATAAATTTCATTTTAACCATGGAACCCAAAGTCTTAAGCTAACTTATAATGCTAATTTACCACTCCTATGTTGAATTAAATAAGCCCTAAAACTCATGGCTTAAACAAAACTAGCTATAGGATTCACCAATTGGATTGGTCTCCATTACCAATTAATTTTTTCTAATCTTACCCTAGAAAATATCAAACTAGGATTTTATTAGCAATAGTTTTTCCCAAACCTATTGTAAAAAACCTAATATTATTATTGTAATTCAAGTTTCCATATTTTTTTCTTGATGGGAATCATCTAATAAGTTATCACTAATTAATCACACAATGTAAATGTCTAATAAGAGCAAAACATAACTTCCCAAAAATAATAATTCTAGGTTTTATTATCTTATAGGTAATGTTAAATGGAAGATTTTTTTATGTATTTGAATAACTAATGTAGTTTTTTTTATGGATGTTATATTTATGTAATAAAATCAATCAATTAGGACCCCTTATGTTACATATAATTTGAACCTATTATCTAAAGAAAAATAAAATTGTTATGGATATAGTATTTCATAGTTTATTGACTATGAATAAATCATCTACATAAATGAATCGTTTTTCTCCATTGTGTCCTATTAAAATACTCATTTGTAGATAAATTTCATATCACAACCCATATCCATGCAAACATATATGCCTACCTTTCTAGAATTCTCTTGAGATAAATTTTAACGTATCATTCATGCTTTACTCATAATATAATTTTTGGCATATTATAGGACTATTATTTAACATCCAAATGACTAACCAAGAAGAGATATATTAGATGTATAAAAGATTGTTATTGGGATGAAATGGATTGATAGATAAATTAATGGAGGGAGTTGAGACTTTTATTCAAGTCGTATGTCAATTACCTTCATTTAAGTCTGATGGAATATTTAGATGTCCATGGTCAAAGAATATAAAATCAAGCTTTTGTTAATTATGGATATTATATTAGTGTATTTTATTTTGTTTATATTACTTAGCTGCTATAGGTACATGTGTAGATGTGGTATGATATAAAGGAGGATGTCAATTTATTTTTCAAATACTATAGCTTTTTGGCTTCTAATTAGTGGCTTAGCCTCGAGAAACATCAGTATCATATGGTTTATTTGCTATCAAAAATTTTGATGAACCGTTGATAATTACCAGTGACTGTTCGATGATCTGGCTACCAAAAAAGCTACTGTGGATCGCATGTAATACCACTAGTAAATGCCTATAATTTCCTTGCAGTCTATAAGCCAATAATTTCAAACGAGGTGTTAACCATCGAAAAAAGCATGAAAATTTGAATAATTATCAAAAAATTTCCTTTTTCATCAATATTGGGTGATTTTCCTGTAGTGAAACTCATTGATAATGATCATCATCATTAACATGATGCATTAAACTATCATTAAACCTTGGTTGACCATAATTGACAAAACAACCCTAAAAACAAAACTTGGAAATTGAATTTTCCTAATCCTCAACATGGCCCAATCAAACCAAGCCATACAATCTTCTCCAAACTTATCTAGAGTGTGATTTTGAGTACACCTAAGCCTTAGTCAACCCTAGTTGACAAAGATAACCTAGGTTGAATAAATGTTTCTTTTAACCCTTCTAACTACATTACATGAATGGCCAAACATTGGGACCACCTATAACAAACCTTAAATATCATTTAAAATGCATTAAATCAAACCCTTGGTTAACCCTGCTTAACCAAGTCAACCTTGTTGAGTCCAGTAATTGTGCAAATCTTCTGATATTGTTAGGAGATAACTATACATTTGAACAATAATGTTTGGAATCATCAAAACTACATAAGTTGCATAAATATAACTCATTCAAATAGCAACTATTCAAACAAACCTAGGTTGACCAAAGGGCCCTTTTAGTCTTTAAATGTCAGTTTCAACTAAATGACCCCACCAAGTTTTGGGACCATTTCCAACATGTCCAATATATCATTTAGAATGAGTTGGATCCACCATTAACTCTTGATAAAATCTGGTTGACCAAATCAACCATAGTTGACCAAAACATGCCATATATACTTTAAAAATTTAAAACTCATGATTTTGACTTCATTATTGAATCAAACTCTAGGGGACAGCTCCTTGGATCCCCATGAGTTATCAAAAAATTTTTGAGCCCATGGGCCTACCAAATTTATCAATAAGCTTGAACAAAGTGCTAAAACTATGATTTTCATGATATAAATCATCACCTTTGTTAAAATAAATTATAAAAATTGCTATAACCAATGTGTTTTAACCCAATGCACACAGACCAAGAGTTTGTACACATGGTTTTTCCTTATTTAAAAGTATTGGTTGATCCATATTTTTGGATCCTATATCAACCTAGTCTAATTTAAACCCAACCAATCGCATGCAAGCACTCTAGAACCTTCTCCCTTTAGGTCATGTTAAGCTCAGACCACATGGATTATTAATATTGAAATAACCACTAAAATAACCACTCTCTAATGATTGGTTCAAGCCTAACCACGTTAATAACCAACCATGTGCTTTTAAACTCTCTACAACCTTTCCTTGTATCCCATTGGTTAGTCCTTAATTGAAAAAGATGATGGCCTTGGCTTAGGTGGCACGATGTAGACCGTCCATACCATTTTGTCTCTCCTATAAATACCTCCCAAACTTCTAAAGAAATAATTGATAAATCTAATTTTATAGCTCTATAATAAACTACCCAACTCTCTAAAAGCTTCTTCTGCCCTCCCATAATTCAAGAAAACCATAAACCAATAAGAGAGAGGAAGGATAATTAAAATCTAGCTTCTGATCAAATAGAAATTAGCTCCTAGAGCCTTATAGAAAGTTGAAGAGAGTCTCACAAGCTTTCCAAAAAAAAAACATGATCATTAAAATCCATCCATAGGTTTAGTGAGAAATATCCATTTGAAGTTTAAATATAGAGAACCCAAACTCTAAAGATTAAATATTAGGGTACCTAGATCATATGTTTCAAATTTCATAAAATTTGAACATATGGATTGAAAGTTATAAGCAAATAAAGTTTTAGTTCAATTTTAAACTAGAATTGGATAGCCTGATCTAGACTATCCGATCGCACGAGTTTGAAAAATCATAAGCATACAATAGGTTTCAAATAGTGCTCACATAGTTCTAAATCTGGGTGATAAGGCACAATGTCGTCCGTCCATTTAAATCATGCGTGGTCTAATGATACTAATAAGCCAACTGACATGGTTATGTGAAATTGCATGTTTTTCCTCATTCCATCTTGTGTCCCAACAAGCATATGCATAGGAAATGGTAGCACTGCCATTTTATTCCATTAAATTGAGTTAAATAATTAAATAATTGCTTATAATTTTAATAATTCATAAAACAAATTGGGTATTCTTGGGCTTGTTAGAAAGCTCTTGACCTCTACTGTTTATTAAAAATATTTTCAAGAGTATTTTGCTAATAAATCTTGAGATAATTAAACATGTTTAATTTCTAATTTTCTTAAATTTCTCAAACTCCAAAGGTAAAATTGATCTTAAATTTGGATGGTAGATATTAGGGAGCATCATCGAGCTACCCTAATTTTCCTTGATCATGCTTTGATTAGGTTTTCTATGATTTGAACTTTCAAGCTTAAGGGTCCATTTTGGGCCCACAACTTTTAAAATTCATAATTGTCCACACACTTAAAATTAGATTTTCATTCTTTTGTGATGTGTTTATATGTATGTCAGGGTTAGTTCACCATTGATTTCATCCAATTCCAGTGAGTGTAGATCCTAAAATAAATCACCATATATATATATATATATATATATAACACTTAAAATTAGATTTTCATTCTTTTGTGATGTGTTTATATGTATGTCAGGGTTAGTTCACCATTGATTTCATCCAATTCCAGTGAGTGTAGTTCCTAAAATAAATCACCATATATATATATATATATATATATTCAACCTAGGGAATCTTTGATGAGCCCAAATTCAGTGGGATTTAAGTACATGTACTCAGACACCTACGTTACAAATTTCACTACATTTAGAGGTTTTTTTGTATGTGATTTGGTGAACCCAAAATGCATGTACTTAATTGACCTATGATCATTAAAATTCATAATAAAGCCATCTTAAATAAAAAAAAAAACTACATTTAATAAATAAAAAATGCTTGAATTAAAAGCTTAACATAGGAAAACTAAAAGCCCCTTATGATTCAGCAAAAATAAAAATAAAAAAGTAATTAAAAAAATCTAAGAATTAATTAAAATAAATAATAGAAAATATAGAAAAATTACCAAATAAATTTCAAACTCTTAAATCTTCCCAAGAGTTATTTCTTAATATTTGGGAAAGATTTCAACACGTTTGAAGCAGTTGTGATACAAAATTAACAAAAGCACCCAAATTAAACAAGTTAATAAATTTGTTAAATCATCAAACTTATAAAATCCATAAATAATTCCAAAAAAATCCAAAAAAAAATACTTAATAATGTTATACTCATTTTTGGTCTAGTATTTATTAAAAATATAACAACTCTAGAAATGACTATAAATAAAAAAGTCAATTATTTGGTTAAATTTAAATCAATTAAACAACCTAAACATATAAAATTCATAATAAAATTTTAGAAAAAA
>NW_021319929.1:781575-821994 GCF_001605985.2 Dendrobium catenatum
TTAACTCTCTCTCTCTCTCTCTCTCTCTCTCTCTCTCTCTCTCTCTCTCTCCATTCTACATTCTATGACATATTATTAAGATATAGAATTTGGTTCATCCTATATTTCTAAATAACTTATTATTTATTACTATATTTTAGAGAAGAAAGTGAATTTTTTTAGGAGGATGAATAATGTAATGTTGCAATCTCCATGCTTTTAGTGAATTTATATTAATTTTTGTCAATCATAATATAATTCATTTAATGTTTTATATTAGTTAGACTTGTATGTATGGATAAAGAGATGAGTAAACTTTAGAATTAATTTATATCTATAAAAATATTATTATTTAAGTCTCCATGATTAATATAAATATTTTTTCCAATTAAACTTATATCATTATCAAATATTCCTTTGTAAACATCTCTATATTGAACCTAAGCAATGTTGGTTGGTCACATAATTGAGAGATTATTTTGAAAGTTTGTTAGGGTTGTTAAGCCCTTATGAACTTACTTGAGGCTAACGGAGAGGAGGGGGGGGGGGGGGTGAATTGGAGGTTTTAAAATTTCTTAAACAAAAAGCAAAATCTTTTTGAAACCTTTTTTAATATTTTAAAACAAATACAATGAACCTTTGAATTATAAGCAATTACAAAAAAAATCAAGGATTTAAACCATATAATCAACCATAAAAAATTAAAATGCGGAACAGTAACGAGAAAGAATACACCAGGTTTTATGGTGGTTCAGTCAACCTGACCTACCTCCACTCCTCTGAGGCACACTTTGAGTATTTCATGCAAACTGTAGTGTCTCTCCTTTTGCTCCAACAGTAAGGCAGAGAAGCCTTTATAAAATCCTTTTCACCGAACCTAGTGAGGTAGAGAACCTAGACTCCTTTGCTTCCTCTTAAAGACAGAAGAGAACCCCAACTCCTTTTGTTTCCTCCTAAAGTAGGTAGAGAACCTTGATCTAGTGCTAATGAAGACATCCCAAGAGACAACAAGGAGCCATGGACAATGATCAGAGAAGATGACTTGAATTCTTACTTGGAGATACCTTTGTGAACACCTCACAAACTCCCCCTCACAATATTCTCTCTCTCTCTCCCAAGCTCTCCTTCTCCATATCTAAGCTCTCTAAGATCAGGACAATAGAAAACTATGTTTCCATCAACAACCAAGAGAGCTTAAATAGAATGCCTTAAAAAATACCCTAAATTTCAACTTGCTATCAAATATCGTCTAGGATGATCGATAGATCATCGATAGATTATCTTGTATGATTAGTTTAAATCATCCCTTCTAGAAAGGACTATCTGGGTTTGTTGTACGATTAGAACATAATGTTTGTTTTGATTGTCTAGGATGATTTGGACATTGTCCCATATGATTAGTTCAAAATCATACATTATCATCCAATGGATAGTTCGAGACATCCAAGAGATAAATCAGGATGATATAAAAAGATAACTGATCATCCAGGCCGATGTGGATATCATCCCATACAATTAGTTCAAAATTATACAATATCATCCAGCATAAAGTTTGATATGTCCAAGAGATTTAGGAGAGAACTAATGTTTTTCATTCATATTGTCCAGAATGATTTTGTGATCATATAGGATGATATGATTGATCAATCTAACCTTAATTATTTTCTTTAATCACCTGATTAATTTAGGCTTGATTGATATGAATCATCCAAGATGATCATGATTGTCCTGTACGATTAGTATAATTTTGAGAGATTAAAATCTTGCCTAAATGAGTTTGGTAGTTAGTTTTTATGATTTGAGCGTATCATCCAGGATGATGGGCGTATTGTCCAGGATAATTTTCTTAAGAAAATTTACATAACCCAGATGCCCTAATTAGGGTTTTTGTTTTTAGCTGATCATCCAGAATGATATAAAATTCTCTGTACGATATGATCAAAAATAAAAAAATTCTAACTCACTAATTTTTTTCGCATGAGTGTATGTATACAAGATTACTTAGCTTCAAGATCCATGAAAGTACATTTGACTCAAGAAAAGGTAAAAAATGCATTCAAATAGAAACCACGGACTGACTCAATCCTAATCTACCTAATATTGAGCTGATTTACATTCCAAGCAAACTTGTGGACTTGAATGATTAGTGAGTTGGGCACATAAATTAGATATGCGTAAATGGCAGTAGTCAAAGAACAATAATGTTTGTTATCACCAAAATCATAGTACTTGGGTCCAGATCTGCAACACAATTAACTTGTTAAAAAGGCCTTTGAAGAATAAATTGTTAGAACTTTAATGCAATAGAGTGGAATTATGAGAGGCCTATAATGTTGCTAAGAGAAATTCGGAGAATATTTATATGCTCCTAAGAGAAATCTATTGAAGTTGAGAGGTATTAGATAGAATAAGAAGAATTTAGAAAAGGCTTTGAAGGACCCTAACCCAAGAATCAAGCAACCTCAAGGCTAAGTAAACAATAGAGTTAGAAAAACCATTAGATGGATGATGAACAATGAATTAAAGATATCATTCAGGATGATAATAAATCATCCAGGATGATAGTAAATCGTCCAGGACATTGTGAACAAAAAATTAAAAATTTTGATGATGGATAAAGATGATTAGAAAAGGTCCTAAAACTTAAAAACAAGTAACACATAATAAAAAAAAGTAAAAAACATAATGAAAAGATGATAAAAATAATAAGAAAAGTAGAAAAAAGTTTTTTTATCAATACTAGAAAATGATAAATTTCTCATATTATTGAATTAAAAATTAGTAAGAAATGAATTAACATTTCAAAATCCAAAAATAGTAGAACAACCGATCCTGTTAGCCCTAGCTCAGACTCCTTACAGGGTAAAAATCTTTTGAAAAAAAATCTAGCTCATAAAAAAATTAGATAAGAAAAGTGATTTGTTCAAAACTTTATTTCAGAAAAATATCTCAAAGAATAATATAACAAAGTAAATAGTCACGATCGTGAGTTTCAAAAATCAAGCCTTTGAAAATATTAAGTAACACATGATTTTTTCTAGGATTTAAAGGTTTGAAAGAGAAGGAAGCTTAATTTCTTGTGGGTTCTTTTTATGCCTCTTGTCATTTATTTGGCATACTTTACGCACCTTTTGATTTTTGATACACTTTGTGTATCTTTTAATTATTTAGCAATCATTATGCATCTTTTTAGTTTTTTTTGGGCTCATTTTATGCCTCTTATCATTTTAATGAGTTATTTTCCTTTTGAAACCTTTAAAGACTCATAGTTGTGAGAATATCTTCCAAATAATAGAGAAGAAAAAATCAAACTCTAATTATAAGGAGGAGTAGACCATATAGCAAAATCATATTCATCTGATAAATGTAGCAACTTGATCAAGAAAGCTTGAAATTGATTTAATGACTTCAAACATTATTCATATGAGATATATTACTATATGAAGATAGAAAAGGTCTCATTTTCAAAGTCCAATTGTTAATTTGAAATATATTTTTGCTTCAAAAAGAAAATTACGCCACAAAAGGAGTTAGAGGAAGAGAAACAATTAATGATGTTTCTTTCTTTAACTAATTTTGGAATTTAAATCATTATTTAAAAATTTTCAAAAATAAGGCAAAAATGACAATACAGTAGTGACCAATAAAAAACTAAAGGGAAGAATAACACAAAACCAAAACATGGAAAACTACAGCTCATAAATAAAAACAACAAGAAAACTTGAATAGAACAAAGATTAGAAAATAGAAAATTTAGAGTTCAGTAATCATCAAGTTCATGCATTTATGTCTTTGACGCCTAATATGGTCTTTAAGAGGCTAAAAGTTTTAAAGACCGGTGGTTTAGTAAAGATGTCAGCTAGTTGGTTTTCAGTTGCTACATGATGTAGCTCAAAGTCTCCTTTAGTAACATGGTCCCTAATAAAGTGATATCTTTTGTCAATGTATTTGGTTCTAGAATATTGGATAAGATTTTTAGAAATACAGATGGTGCTAGTGTTATCACATAGAATTGACATTGTGCCTACTAGTAATCCTAAATAAGAATCTGTTGCTTTAACCAAAGAACTTTGGCCACATAATTTCCTAAGGTTATATATTCAGCTTCAGCAATGAAAAGTGCAGCTGAGTTTTTTTTTATGCTCAACTAGGAGACTACGGATTGTCCTAGGAATTGACACATTCCAGAGGCACTCTTTCTATCCACCCTGTACCCTTCAAAGTCTGAATCAAAATATCCTATAATCTCAAAAGAAGTGATATGCCTTGGATACCAAATTCCTAAGTTTTGAGTTTCTAAGAGATACCTAAGGATTCTATTAATTGCAGTCAGGTGGGAATCCTTTGGATCATCTTGAAATCTAGCATAAAGGCACACACTAAATATTATATCAGGTCTACTAGCTATCAAGTAAAGGTGCGATCTAATTATTCCTCTATATTTTTTTTTGATCGACTGATTTTCCATTTGAGTCTTTATCTAATTAAACACTGGAGCTCATGGGAGTGTTTATTGTCTTGGCTTTATCCATTTCATATTTATTCAATAAGTCTTTAATGTATTTTGATTGATTAAGAAAAATTCCATCATCATTTTCCTTATGCTAAACCCCAAAAAATAAGACAATTCTCCCATTATACTCATCTCAAATTCCTTGCTCATTTTTTTATAAAAATCATCACATAATTTTTTATCAAAAGATCCAAAAAGTATATCATAAATATAGATCTAGACAATGAATAATTAATCTCTTACTCTCCTCATAAAAAGGGTGGTGTCTACGCTCCCTTAACAAATTTGCTTTCCAGTAGGAATGCGCTAAGCCTCTCATACCATGCCTTGGGTGCCCATTTTAATTGATACAAAGCCTTTTTTAATTTGAAACCATGATTTGAAAATTAGGAATTCTCAAAGCCTGTGGGTTGCTCTATAAACACATCTTCTTTTATTACCTCATTTAAAAAGGCACTCTTGACTTCTATTCAGAAAATCTTAAATCCCTCAAAATGTGCAAAGGCAAGTAACACTCTAATCACTTCTAATCTAGATTCAGAGGAAGAACCTTTCTGCATAATGTTGATGATAAGAGGGTATAAGAAGAATGGAAATAGTTCTTGCTCCTAGATCTTTTAAGTAGAAGATAAGAACAAACTGATAGGTCAACATTGCAAGGAGAGAACTCTGACACAATGAAGTAGCACTTCTTCATTAATAAATATTTGTATGATGATGAGGAGGATCAAGTAGATTTTGATGATGAATAAATAACCAATTAATATGGAAGATAATTTCTAGAGGAAGATCATAATATCATGACAATATGAAACCAACAAATGTTTTAAAAGATTAGAACCTCAAACTTTCTTTCTTAGATAACAACTTATTAATATAGAAGCCAAATTTGATATCATTACTTATTATGGTTATGTTTCCTTTAATAAGCTCTATGCATGGGTGTATACTCTCAAAACCTAATTCAAATTTTATGGGTGATCTTCCTAAGAAAATGTTTCAATTTATTTTACAAAACTCATCAATCATGCATTAATATGGAGTAATGCTCATCTTATATATGGATTTTAGAACAAACCACTCAGGGATTTTAAAAATTAACTCCAAAAATTGAATTAGCAGGAAACAACAAAGAAAAGAGGAAGTGACATGTGTTACAACATCAATAAGATAAGACCATGTAAGATAATAAAATAGAGTTCATCAGATAAGCCTGAATAGGTGGTGAATTATATAAGGTATCTTTGTAATGATCAAGTAAATGGAAAGGAATTACAAAACCTCCTTAAATCCTATGCTCCTTACTATCAATTAACATAGTTAATAAACCACGTTTTACATAGCCATTAAAAAAGAGAATAAGGCTTGAGATAATAAACCTTTTAATGATAAGAATGGTGGGATATTGAAGGAAAATTAGAAGAAGAAGAAGAAGAATAAGAAAAGGCAAAAGGTTCTAAAAAAGAAAATTGAACAACATCTTTAAAAAATAACAATCAATATCAAATTTTGGGACATAATAAAATGAAGTACTAGAAAATTCATGCAAGCCTCTTTTAGGAAAAGCTTTAAAATAATGTCAAGGGGGGAGAATGTACCACTATAGTGGACCAAGATTAAACATTATAATTTGTAAAACAAAGAAAATCAATCATTTCCCCAATGACATTGCTAAAATTGGAAGACTCAAAATTCTCACCTATCCCTTAAAAGCATATGTTTCACTTTGCTATCTTAGCAAAGCTAGAAGAATCCAAATTTATTTTTGACTTGGAAAGTTAAAAGAACTTGATATCAATAAATATACATAAAGGATGGGCCTTAGATAACTCATCAACTAGATCCTTATGCATCTTGATGAATTCATAAAGACTCAATCATCAAGATTTATTAATGTGTTTTGTTCACTTTATCATCATTTGGAGAGTATATCGATGAGGTGATTTGTAATGTTATCCCTCTATATATTTATAATATCATATTTAAAAGATGAAATTAATGAGATTGTGATTCTATCTTCTAAATGTGATTGAGATGCTATCTTCTACCCAAGGGTGTAATAATACAATGTCTCTAAAGAGGCTGTGAGGCATAATATTAATATGTGTAAGAGTTACTTTACCAAGAAGAAACCAAAGAAGGAAAAAGATAAAATATTGGCCTTTCTCTCTAGGGAATGGTTGCTAAGACTATATTAGCTGGTTGAAGACTACCTAAAGCTATTTAAAAAAATATGAGTCATTGATCATGAGTTTGATATCTTATTTGATTCTAATTTGCCCACAATGGTGATATACTATTACTGAATAATAAAGAATAAAAAGATTAATAAGCTTGTTATTGACTTGTTGGACCTTATTCTATGAGGGGATATTTAGTTTGGGGTAAAAATGCTATAAAGTATTCTAAATGTATGTGTTTTGAAAATATTGGTGTTAAGTTTGAAGAAAAAGGAAAGTAGGGAAAATTTTGATGTAAGTCAAATGTATCCTTTAGTTAATTTTCAATGTATTAAAATTCACTTGATTTTATGTAAATTTCAAATACATCACAAGAGTAAATATTTGCTCACTACCATCACTCTGTACCATCCACTATTGTTGCCACCCACTACTCACCACAATTACCGCCCATTAACAGTCGGCTGCCATCACCACTCTTATCCTGCTGACCACCATTAACAACATCCATCATTAGGCTTAAAACTATATTAACTTTACTTCAAACCAAATGCATAAAAGTAATCATCTGCTTTCATTTACTCTCATTCAAATATCAATAAGCATTTCAAATGCATTATGTTAAATTTTCATTGTATTATATTTTGGTATGCAATTCATTTTTAGCTCAACATATAACCCATAAGTAGTGAATCTAATCATGTGGGTCATCAATTAGGAAGGCATTAAATAAGTATTATGGGTGGAAATTTTGTAAAGATTTTTATGCATTGAATAAGATCATATTGATGAATTTTAATTCACTTCCCAAAGTAGTCAGGCTGACCATCTAAGCATGCTAAAATTTTAATAAAGCTATATCTAAATTAAGTTTCCAATCATGAGTATATGACTAAGATACATGGAATGCCATTTGTAAAACAAGGTGATAAGAATTTGAGTGCACAATGTATCATTCAATCCTTATAATACATTATAAAGGAACTTGTTATTATCTACCATGTTGTCATACTCATATATTATCAAATATGGGAAGAAAAATCTCAAACATTGCCAAAACATTTTAACAGCATAGAGAAAACCAAGTAACTTGATGGAATAGTAAAAGTAACATGAAGTTGCTAGACTCATAAGACATTATGCTCTAAATAAATTAGTGACTTACATTAGAAAAGTTAAAAATTTTCTTAAATTAAGTCTAGTACTTCCTCCAGAATAGCTATAAAATTCAACAAATAAGTTAGTAAATTCTACTTGACAAGTTGATAATTTTATCAAAATAAGCAGACAAATTTACTTAAATTGATTTATATCCTAATTGATGACATATTTTCAAATGCTTTCCTTTCTAATAAATGATTCTTTTTTACTTATATGTTTTTCTATGTGCCTTATGTAATTAGATAGTAAGAAGATACTAAAATATAACAAATAATTATTAACTTTCTTTTGATGTTAAACCCATGTCCTAAGCCTATTACTAGGGAGGCATATAGTTGGCAAAGGGTAGGAGGTCAATGGTACTCATGTATGCACTTATGATAAGTTAATGATATCTTAGAGCTTTCCTCTCTAAACTATTTGGTTATTTTCTATATCTTCTCTTTTAACTCTTTCTCTATATACTTTTGTTCTAAAAGCCTTGCGAATATTGTAAATATGATTTTGGCGTTACCCATAGAAAATCACGATCTAAAAATTTTTCTCTGCTACCTGAGCATAACTGATATCTTCTCAAAAATACCATGAGCACTTCTTTAGAATTAATATCTCACTATAAGGAAATTTTTTATTAAATGTCCGTGAGAACTTCTTTAGAAGTAATATCTCACTATAAGGAACTTTTTTGTTCAATGTTATGATTGCGCTTATTTGCAATACACACCCTACCCTTATGACTAAATGATTATTACACAAGTGTACATGACATATCAAGTAGTATAAGATGAGTTGTGTATCATTCCCATGAGGACTAAAAGGATCTCTAGTGTCACAACTCAACAAGATAAGAACCATTAATGGGCAGGTCCTATCATATTGAGCTATGACCAGTAAATACTAATATCTAATTTTTGAAATATTACAAATTTCCATCCAGTATTGATTTTAAAATATACAATAGACTACAGAGCTGCTAAAACATACAAAGTGCTAAATAAACTCATCCATAAAATCTCTTTCATTCATTATCAAAATGGAACATATATAATCACAGTATGTGGATATGAACAAAAGTTAACAAGCAAAGAAATAAACAAGCCATGACTGTACAAAATTAGCCAAAGAAGTACCTATAAAGTCATATCAGATCTTGAATTACTAATTAACATGCTCCTTCCCTTTCCCAACAACCTGATAATTGAATACAAAACCATAGTAAGCTAAAACAGCTCAGCAGTTAAAAAACACTTATCTAAAATTTTAAATATTTTTCAAAATATTTAAATGCAGTATAATTAATCACTTTGTTGATCAAAGTATTAAAAGCATAAGAGTTTTCTAAATATTTAATTAATGTTATTGAGCAATCAAAAAAACTAAAAGTTATATCATAAAATAGAACATAACATGTTTCTCTGATTCCAAACAAAATCTCCAAGGATTACGGTCCCGTCTAACTTCCTTTTGAGCTTATACCAATAGAACATGCCAATAGGCTCTAAAACATATCATTTTTTCCACCAAAACATGCCTTGTAGGCACCTAAATATCTTGCCTCTTTTATAATTAAATTTCCCAAAACATCTTAATTTAAATAAAGCACACAAACATATAAACACATATTCATTACAGTTTAAATGTTAAAGCAAATTTTAGCTTATAAGAGAATAGTATAGTTTTTATAGTGGAAAGAAATAAAAATTCCTATTAAGTAACAATTTATAATTTATAACAAAACTAAATTACAATAGATCACATAATATAGCATTTTAAAACATTAATTATACTGCAACACTATTTAAGAGTTTAAATTATTTTCTATTAAAAAAATTGCACAAATTCTAGACCCCAGGTATAACATTTTTGCTACTTGTAAGAAAACAAGCTTCAAGATATCAACACGAAAGGAAGAGAGAGAAGCTCCACAAGAGTAGGAAGAATTTGGAAGAAGGCTTTGAAGATTTCGTGTGCTAGTGTTGGAGATGGATGAAGGTGGCCTATCATCTAAGGATGACCGGAACACCAAAAACTTGCTTTCTACCGCGAATCCAATTATGTTGGATTCAAAAGGTAGATTCTCCTTCAAACGTATGTCCCCTTTTCGAATTTTGGAATCTCCTCTAGTCATAAAAGAGGGAGGTTTGAATGCAAGACATAAACCTTTGCCGATTTCAGATAAAGGGAAAGGTATTATTTCATCTTTGAATGATAAGCGTAATTCTTTGTCGGCTATCATCTCTGGAGCTAATGATAAGGAGGCAACTTCTTCAGGAGGAAGTTTTACTGAAATTTTGAAGAAGAATATTGATATTAACAAAGATAATATTAATATCATAAATCCTATCACTTCTTCAAAAATGGATAATTCTAATGTGTGGATCAAAAAACCTCACATTAAAATTAATTCTAGTGGAAAATATGGAGATTTTGGAGATGCAAATGTTGTCAAATTGGACGTAGAAAGGGAAATTTCTAATGTTCATATTTTGAACAAGTCCTTGGTTGTTAAAATACTTAGGAAAAACTATCCTTTTCCTAAGTGTTCTTTTGAATTAAGAAAGCAATGGTTGAAATGTGGGGGATTTCATATTACATTGCTTGGTCTAGATTGGCTCTTTTGTTCTTTCCAGTCGCTTGAAGCCATGAATGAAGTGCTTAACGGAGGTCCTTGGTTTGTAGGGGGGTTTGTGGTAGGTTTAGACAAATGGTCTCCTACCTTCTCACCTAATTCTTTGGATGGGATTTCATCTCCAATTTGGGTTCGTCTTCCTCATTTACCATTGCACTGTTGGGATGAATCCAATATCATTAGAATTATTTCTAGAATTGGAACTCAAATTTTATTGGATGGTAACATGTTTAGATGGGGGAGAAGGGAATTTGCTAGAGCTTGCATTCGGGTTAATTTGAATTCAAAACTACCATTTGGTGTTTGGGTGGAAGGCATTAATGGTAGATTTTTTTAGAAATTTGAATTTGAAAATCTATCTTCTTTTTGTTACAAATATGGAAAGATTTGACATATTGATTCAGTGTGTCCAAATTCAACACAAATTCAAAAACAACATGTTATAGATGGTCCTTCTGGTTCTTCTCTTACTGATAAAAACCCATATGGGCCTTGGATGCATGTGAAGTACAAAAATAAAAGAAGAACATATCTTGAGAAAAAGCATTTTAATGTTTTCTCAGTCAAAGTAAAACTAGATGGAGGTTGTGTTAATGCAAATTATGAAGCCTTGGAAGAAGATGAAGGAGATGGGTTCACTGGTGTAGAAATTTGTATTGATCATTTGGATATTCAAGTTGATGCTATTATTAAGGAAGGAGATGGAAGAACTATTAGTTAAGAAGCAGATTCTACCATCAAACAGCCAATCAATGCTGAAGATTTACAGATTATGATCCCACAAAATCAGGAGCAAATCCAAGCCGGTCAGAATTTGAGTTCTGAAATTCCTAGTATTATTGTTGTACCCGTGGGAGCTGTTTGTAACATTCCTAATGAAGATTCTAATCAAAAGGGAATTGTTAATATATAGAACATATTCCGTAATTATTTGAATTCAAATTCTGAAATAAAAAATGCTGAAATTGTGGAAGTTATTATGCCTAGCAAAGATGTTGTTCTTTTGAATTCAAAAATGCTGATATTGTGGAAGTTATTAAGGAAGGTGTTTGATTAGAAGAGGATTCTATGGAAATAAACTCTACCGATTCAACTCAAGTTGCTGAATTATTGGGAGTTCAAAAACCAGATTTTGAATTCAAAAATTCAGATTTTCAGGAGGATTGTGTAACAAATTCGACTGTTGTAACTTCTTCAACAGCTTTGGCGGCTACATCTAGTGTGAATGGTAATCCCACTACTACAATCCCTGATTTAAAAAATAGTTTTGACACTTCTCCTCCATCAGCAATTAGTTTGAATTTCAAAAAAACTATTCTTAAAAAAGACAAAAGTTTTTTTTCCAAGAAGAGTGATTCAACTGGATCAAAACACATTCTATTCAAAGAACTTCAAGCATTGGGTTCGGTGAAAGAACTACCTAGAAAGAAGATGGCTGATCAAAAAGAGAAGAACGGTATGAGAAGTTCTTCTTCCCTTATATCCCACTAAAATGCAAGAGGTTTTTCACGTGGATAACAGCATAGCAAAGAGATACTTGAAGATGGAGCAAATGATCATAATGTTTGACATATTAATACCACTGATTTCTGACGTTAAAAGTTGGAAAAAAGCTTTTTGAATATCTTTCAATGATATTCTTAAGTGATTTTAGGAAATCTTTATTGAATTGTAATTTTCTTTTTAGCTTTACTTTCCTTTTTTTTATTATAGTTTGTTATTTTAAATTTTGTCTAAATGATTATGGGATCTTTACTAATTCTTATTCTTTAATTGGATGGGAACTCTGGGATACTAATCAATCTTCGATTTGTCTTAAACTTTGGTATCCCCTGCATCTCAACAGTTTCAAAATAAGAGATAGTGGATTTCATATCATTTATATTAAGTTTAAATTAACAAATTTAGTTTCAATAAGGTCTCTTTTTCTTGTTGAAAAAGGAATAATTAGCTTTATTTACCTAGTTTGTATTAGGTTGTCTAGTCTTTTATTTTAATGCAATTTATGCATTTCTTCAAAAAAAAAAATATAACATTTTTTGAAAATATTCTAAATGTTCTAAATCTCAATCTCTTCTATATAAAAAAATGTTATGCATAAAAAGTTTTATTAGTGAAGTTATTGAAATTTTATAAAGTTACATAAATAGAAATTTAATTAGAAAATTCAAGAAATTCCCATATTTTTGAAATTGTGATATGCATATTGCGACCTAACTTGGTCAAGACAACATTTTGAACCAGGCCGATGTCTAAAAAGGACTCAAAGCAGCTCAAAAATCCTTATCCTTTCTCAAAAACCCTCTCCTTCTCTCTTTAACATCATCTACCTTAATGCTTAGATGATTGGAATAGTAGAATTTAAAATATATTAAAGGGCAGATAATGGCTTAACACTTTCATGCCACTATCTGGAGTTGTGACACTAGTTCAAAATCTAAAAACCTAAGAGTGCAATGTTTGAGTGCCATTTTTTAGCATTTAGGTTCCAGTTAACTCAGCACCTAGGTGCCAGAGCACCCAACATTGAGGTGCACGAGAGGAAAAAATTCCATATTTTCCCAATATTTGTTCAAACTCTTTGAACTCTCTCCAAATCACACGCATACCTTTTTCATATATACATATCATTCCCAAACACATAAAAAAGTTAAAAAATTTACCTTTTTCATTTCAGGTCAGAGTAGGTTAAATTAGATGCTTAACCTTGAGGTGTTACAACTATTCCCTTTTTAGAAAAATGGTCCACCTCAATATTTCAAAAATCAAATCTCAAATTACAAAAATAGGTCGGGAAGCAACTGTCTCATCTCACATTCCTTCTCCCAAGTAACTTCCATTTTAGTTATATTCTCCAACTAAATTTTAACTATTGGATTATATTTATTTCTTAACTTTTTAACATCATAGGCTAGAACCATATCTAGTTCTTTATTGTAGCTTATATGTACCTTGATGTCTTTAGCAGATAACCTATTTCCAAAATTAGATACCCATTTCCTTAAGAGGGACAGGTAAAAAAAATTATGAATTTCAGACATGTGATTTAGATCAATAGGTAGATTTCCCAATCCTTTCAATTACTTAAAGGGTCCAATGTACCTCAGAAATAGTGTTCCTTCTTTGCCAAACTTACTAATGCCTTTCATTAGTCTGATCTTCACAAATAAAAATCTCCTCCATTAAACTATATAGCTCGATGCTTAGTATCAAAATTTATACTACTTTTAATCTATATATGATTAAATAGATCTTTTAAATAGCATCATAAAAAAGGATGGCCTAGTTAAATATCTTTCACCCACCTCAATTAAAGATAATAATGTTCGCACTTCCTACTATGTAGAGCTTTATATGAAGTTGTACCTATACTTGACTAAAAATTATTATTGTAAGGAAATTTGATCAAAGGAATGTTATTCTCTAACTACCACCAAAACCAAAAACACAGAGTCTCAAAAGGTTTTCCAGTACCTGTATAGTCTTCTCAGACTGTACATCAATATGAGGATGAAATGTTAAATTAAAATACAGTTTAGTTGCCAAACCTTACTGTAGTTTAAAGGTAAACCTACTATCTTTATTTGAGACCATAACTCTTAGTATCCTATGTAATCTGATAATATCATCCACATATGTCTGTGCTAACTTATCTATATAAACATATAATCATATCTGAATAATATGAGTATATTTACTTAAACATTCCACTATAACTCAAAAAACATTATATCCCAATCTCAACTTGGGAAAAATCATAGCAAAATCCATATTCACCTTTTCCTATGTCCACTCCTGAATAAACAATGGCTATATAAATCGCCCAGGTCATTGATGTTCTACCTTTACTAATTAACAAAATTGACATTTTGCCATAAAATAGGTTACATGCTTTTTAAATCCAGGATACCAAAACATACCTTTCAGATTATTATATATTTTACTATTTCCTGGATGAATAGTAAATCCTAAATATTGAGCTTTATGCAGAATAATTGATCTAAGCTCTCCAATACTAGGGACCCAAAATTTGTTATTATAAAAGATAATACCAAAATTATTTACTCGTAGTTTAAACTTCTTTGATAAAATCAATCAACATCATATATTAAGTATTTGGCTTCTGAGATTCCTGAATCCTTTCTTGCAGATAATTCTTATTAATCATCTAAGGCAACATATTAAAATCTTAATTAGGAGAACAACAAACCATCAACTATAATATTCTATATCTCATATTAAGGATTCATAAAAAACTGAGATGATCCAGTATGCTGATCAAATAGATTATAAATCTTTATCATACGGTACTTATTATTATTAGTGATCTTATTTAACTCCCTATAATTGATACACATGTGCATCATAACATCTTATTTCTTAATAAATAGAATAGGTGCTCCCATTAAGACACATTATGATAAAAAATCTCTTTCAACTAACTTCTGAAGCTCCTTATATTATATCCTAAAGGAGCTTTTGAAATTAGGGCCATACCCAAAAATACATTAATAGAAAACTCTATATCTTTATTAGAAGGCAAACTAACTAACTCCTCGAGAAACACATATGAAAATTATTGCTATAATGGAATATTTAAAAAAGAATTAGAATCCACCGTACTATCCTAAACTAATGCCAAAAATATCATGCCCTTTTGTCATAGTTTGTCTACTTTTATAATAAAGATTAAATAGGATAAAACACCTCTAACTCCTTATAATATATAACTCTTACTATCTAGAAATAAAGTGAGATGCTTTTTCAAATAAATAATTTAAGCCTCATACTGACTTAACTAGTCCATACCTAAAATGAAATCAAATGTAAAAATGTATAATAAAATCAAACTATACCTCTAATTCCTATAAGCAATCTCAATATTATAAAAATAAACTCTACTGCTATCATACCATCTCAAGTTGGTAGAGTAAAAAATAGAGAAAAAAAAGATAGTAAAATTGATGTTAATTGTAGTAAATCAACGAAACGGACATAAATAAAAGAATGACTAGCTCTAGAATCAAATAAAATGACATGGTTGATCATAAATGTATGCCATACCTATAATCAAATCTAAAGCATCTCGAGCCTCCTATTGGATCAAGATATACTTAGGTGCCTTAACAAGAGCTAGAAAAATATAACTAATAGGCTCTCTATGACCGCTCTAAGATGAAATACCTACCATAGAATAAGATCCATTGCCTCTACCAGAAGAACTCTAAATAAACATGTAAAGTGAAACTGTCCTAGGTCTCCCTACTGATCTAATAGAACTCATAAATATAAGCTTAGATTTAAGAGTGTACACTTCACCATCCTATGTCTAATATGGCCACATCAAAACTAATACCCAATGATTTGATATCACTAGCTAAATTGATGACTGCCACAACTCTACCACATAAGTGCCCCACTAATAAAACTCTTAGAACCAGTAACACTACCCCTCAAAGACAATTCTCCTACCAACTCTCTCGGTCCAAACAAACTCTTCTCTTTCTCAAAAAAATTTACTACTAGAAATTTCACCACAAAATCTCTTCCTACTAGTAGCCCAATGCTGTTGAGAAGCCATCAAATAATTGTTAATCAATTGGGCTCACTCTATAATCTAAATAAAGAATAAAAAAATATGGAATAGAACTAGCGGTTATCTCATATTATCTTGAAATCCTATAAAAATATATAACACTTTTTTACGTGAGTGCTAACAAATGAAAGATCATATCTAACCAAAAATAATAAATTCTACCTCATACTGCATCACAATCCTACTTCCATGAATCAGCCTCAATACAGTCTCCTATGTCTACTGATGTGTATAAGGTAGCATAAACCAAACTCCAAACATAGAAAAAAAACTCATCATAGTTAATCAAATGGTTTAATCTCCCATAAAAGTTCTCCTCATACTAACTTATCCAGTTGTGCTCTACCTCACCATCTAATAAAAAAATTGCTAATGCTCTAGGCTCAACAACGACCTTAAATCTCATAGGTTTTATTTTGAAAAACATCCATCAATGTTGTCCTACCTCATTAAATCTCATAGCAGGAACATTGCTCTGTGCCTCACCTATCATCTAGGATATCATATAAACAAACTACAAAATTGTATTAGAACTGACTATTAGAGAAGTACTATATACAAGAGTAGCATAGCTACTACTATATCTATTTATCATGTTTGGGTCTAACATATTCATATTCACATAGAATATATAATTGAACATACATGCACATGAAAATAAATATAAATGAGCACTGAGATAGACTCAAAACTACACCACTTGACTTAAAGATCAATTTTATATATTTCCTGATCAATTAAGGCATAATTTGAGAATTTTGTCCAGGCTGATCAATGATCGTCCTGGCCGATAATTTAAAAATACAATATACCTTAATTATTTATGGCGGCAATTTCTTTCTGTTTTGAGCTTATCGTCCTGGCCGATACATGTATCGTCCAGGCCGATATGTTAATGAAGGCTGCCTTAATTAAGAATCCTTATTTATACTTTCTATTTTAAGCCTGATCGTCCAGGACGATGTGAATATCGTTCTTGCCGATATGAGTAAAAACAAAAATTCTAAGTCTCTCAAGTGTGTGTGTGTCGGGTTACTTAGCATAAGTCTCTTTGACCATTACAAAAAGACTCAAGAAGTGAAAAATAAAAGTGCAGACTGACTCAACCCTAATCCTATGCAATCCTGAACTTGCTTCATCTGTTCGTCCGATCTTTGATTCCTGAAAAGTTAGAAGCAACAAGCAGTCCAAGAAAAATAGTGTTTGACAATCATCAAAACAAAAGTCATGAAAATAGATTTGCAACATTTTTCACAACCTAACTTGAAAAGACCTAATGAAGGGAAGGTCCTATCATGTTAAGCTATAACAGGTAAATTTTATGATATAGTTTTGGAAATGCTTCAAGTTTTCTTTTAGTATTCATTTTAAAACAAACAACTACAAACTACAGAGCTACCAAAATATCAAAAGTATCAAAATAAACTCAACCATAAAATTTATTTCATTCATCATTAAAATGGTATATACACAATAATAATACATTATTATAAATAAAATTATTATAATAGAGAAATAAACTAGCCATGATTGTACAAAAATCAATGAAAGAAGTACCTATAGAGTCAAATCATATCCTGAACTAGGAATCAATAGGCACCTTTATAGACAAATAAATGTCGTTTATTCACTTTAGGTTTCTTTAATCAAATTTGTATAGCTAACATTATACTATCTTGAGAGATAGACTAATGCTTCTCTATCGACTTAAAAGGAGAATTAATATTTATTCTCATAATCAAACATAACTTAGGGATTGTTTAGTTCATCCTAAAGGATAAAATTCATATTTACCTATCATTTTGAAGATGAAATTAACTAATGTTATGTTTAGTCTATGTTCAAAAGATTATTCTCTTGCTCTAGTGAATTAAGATATAATTTATTTTCAACTAGGATTTTGGGCTCCTATAATGGAAACCCTCAATAGTAAATTACATTTTCAAACATAAAACTTTTGATTAATGTATAGATTAGACCTAGTTAGATTTAAAATTTAACTTATTTTTTCTAAAGATTTAAAGGTTTCAATTAATTATTTTGGAAAAATTTTGAAATTTAAAAAACATATTTAAAAAATAATCCTTTTGGATGGAAGTTGGACTTATGCTATCTTGGGGCACACTACTAGCTAAGCACATAATTTTAAAACCATGATGTCCAAGTTTGATACATAATGGCCAGAAAATAAATTTTAATACAAGAATCAATGATTCTAGTTAAGATCTTAAATTAGAGTTTGATAATATGAGTTGAGTCAGATGTACCAAGCTAATATAGTTTTTATGCAAAGTTACCCTATACTCTAAATTTTATTTTCAGTTAACAATAAAATTCTAAAGTTTTCTAATTATAGGATTTTTAGAAAAATATTTGGCAGCATAATGTCCTTAAACACATAGGGGACAATAGAAGAGACATGTAACATAATGAGCCCCCCTTTTCTATTACCATAGGATTATGTGCTTTGGTTTAGAGTACATTATATAAATTTAAAATGCACGCATTTATGCCTATCTTGGTACATGTGCTCATATATAAAGTACTACTACCAAATAAATCTAGACGTGGCATGCATGTTCCTTCAAAGTTTTGAACATGCACACTAAAAAAAATTATGAAAAGGTTACCATATAATATAAATATACCACCCATATAAATCCTATGCATGAAACATAAAGTAGTGTGAAGCATTTTAATATTGAATACAAATAAGGGTCTACTGAAAGTAAGGTGGCCAAGCTCCACCACATCAGGCATGAATTTCTACTCCTACAAATGTAGGTTTAAATGTATTTGATTTTTATTTTCTAGTTCCATGTATCCTAAATGATTCTAAAAGATAGTGCTTCTAAATGTAAGATAAAACATTTCCTTTTGGAGCCCTATGTGTAATAGAAAATTGCATTAACCTTTTACAACTCTTTGTACAACTCGATCAAGCTACATTCTTGATAATTTACTTTTGTCATTTGAATTTTATATTTACATTGAAAGCTTAAGTACTTTCTTAAGACTCTGTTCTATAAGTAGAAAGTATAAGCAAGAAATAAAAGTTTAATGCATCCCTTCTTGTATCTATTAAGAAAAGTGTACTATACAGGTCAAAGTGTGTAAATATGAATGATTATGCAGAATACATAAAGTAAATAAATAAATATAAGATTCTCTAGAAGAAAGGCATATGCAAGGACACCAAAATAACCATCAGCCTAGCCTAAGCTAAAGTCAGTTTCTGTAAAAATCATCTACAATGTGTAAAGAACGTTGTGTGACTTTTATATGTCCTAAGTGGTTTTAATGTTTGAGTTATTTTGATTTCAAATTATTTATTTATTATTGGTTAAGGGATGTTTTTATTTAAGTTTAAGTTTTGATAATTTAGTGTTTTAGTACTCATATTTTAAAATGTTTGAGTTTATTTATTTAATATTAAATTACCAAGTACGCTAATGACTCTAATGTTTAGAAGCCACTAACCTACAAGTCATAAGGCTTATAATGTTCAACTCTACATCGTAAGCCTTCATAATGAAATGCATGTATGCCTTGTACTGAAATATTTATTTTAATTTTCCTTGATTGTAGGTTTGATTTAGAGCTTTTTGAATGTCAATTAGTATTTTTATAAGTTTTCTTTAATAAATTATGAATTTTAGAAATTTTAACTCCATAATAAGGACTAATTTTAGGGTTTGTAGTTTAACTGCGCTAATGAACTCCAATGAAGGTGAAATTAATTCCTATGGTTCATCATGTACCTATGTTTACTAGGTTTGAGTTTCACACCTTTTGGATGTAAGGTGAATTTTTTTGAATTTTACTATTTTTTCTTGATCATATTTTAAATTATTTTCCTGTGTTCCTAATGGTCAATTTGGTTTTCAATCAAGTATGTAAAGGTAAACATTCCATAAACAATTGGTGACCTAAATCTCTATAGATTGGTTGAAATAAATTTCCAAACATTTATGTCAAATATTGACCCATATGATTTAAAAGTTCAATTACAGAGAATGGGTGCATTAAAGGAACATCCCCTACTACACCTTATCCAAATTTGAGCCCAAAATAATACATGGTTAGAGAGTATTTAATGGAAAGTAGAGAAGGCAAAAAATATAAATCACTCCCTAACCATGCATCCCTTCGTTATGATTTTATTTTTAAAATAAAGAGCACTTTACCCTAAACCCATACAGTTATTATATAAAAATTTTGGCTTAGAAAAATGATTTATTATGATTTATTGAAGTTTTATCTATATAATTTAATTTAAAATCTATTATAAGTAATGATTAGAAGGAGATGGAAGCAATGACGATGGTCAGTTGACTGGGCATGCCGTTACCACTCGTCATGCATGGATTGACCCATCAAAATAGTCGTGATCAACAATAAATCATGTCAGCATGACTCGGTGATTTTGATTCATGTAGTATGAATCTAATGGCTAGGATTTGGTTGGATGAGTAATGTTCCATCCCACAATTTGAAATTGCCTATTAGACAATTCATTCAATGAAATTTGGGCCATCAATATGAAATGGACTGTCAAGGTTTCCTCTTCTTCCTCAAAATAGATTTTCTTAAGTCTTTTTTTTTAACTATGGATTATATACTGAAAAAACTTCATAAAATATTAAGGGATTGTTTCTAATCATTTAAACTTCTATCATATGAATTTTTAGAGCTTCAAATAACAAATAAAGGCAAATTTTTTCATTAAAACCAACGGAGGGGCTTACGCATTAATTAAAATAAAAAATACAAATTCTTAAATAGGAATATTAGCTTGCTAATCTTCATTAGAGCTACATAAAAAAGAAAAGGAAACTGAGAGCCAAAATTCACACCTAAATACAAGCAATTAAAAAAGCTAGGAAAAATCTTGGGTGGCCAAGAACCAACACGTAAAAGAAGGACAGCCATTACAAAAATACGACACTATTATCCAACCAAAAATCCCAAGGTAAAAATGATCTAAAATAAAATCTCTACATGGAAAACATAACATCATGCAAAACAAAACAACATTGTAAGGGATATTAGTAAATATAAAAAGGAAGCCATAGAAATATAGAATATAGTGTCCATACATATTGAATACCATTAGACCTGAATCAAAGAAAGATAATGTAAAGAAAGCCATGTTCCAAATATAACAAAAATGGATAAGAAGAAAATCTATGCCGAAAAAGACCAAACTATATAACAAGAATCAAAGTAAACATTAAAATATCACCTAACCTATGATATAAAATCAGGAATATTATGGATGAGGAAGTTCTATTAGCAATACAATAATGGATGAAATAGGTTAGACTATGCAACCTCGTTGATGTAATATCTAATAAGCAATCATAGAGAAAACCTAAGTGCTACTCAAAACTACTCCAGAACTAAATCAACCATAACGACCAATCACAACCACATTAGTTCAGAACAACCCAACACACAATACAACAATAAGAATTAGAGAGTAAAAACTCCAAACCATGGTGAAATGAATGGGCTGCAATAGAGTAGAAAAAAAGAAATACACCTATAGGATCCATTAATCAAACAAACAATGAAAGCACTACTGTAGAAATACAAATAGGCCTTGATAAAAGAAACATGAGGTGACAGCCCTAAAGAGGTCAAAGCAGAGAAAGTCACACCATAACTACACCCCCAAAAGCCCATGTCTAAAACCTAAACATTGAATGCCTCATTTAAATTATAGAAAATCCATCTAAAGATCAGTTTCATAATAGTTGAGCAGCAAGCATGTTTATTATATACCAACTAGTTATAATCATTACTAACACCCAACCAACCAATACAACCATAATAATAAAGCGATCGATAAATTGAATAAGCCATCATATAAGCAGGATAAAGTTTGAAGAAGCCACCAAAACCATATAACATACTCATAGAACAAGGATAATCAAACCTAAATTTAGATAGATAGCAACAATACAATAAACAAAACATAAAAAATGTGCTCACACTAATAGGATTAACATCTAACATAAGGAAGGCCATCTTTATCTAGTCTAATGAGACCTTTTAGTAAAGTAAGTAAATTTGAAAAGGTGAAATCTAAAAGATAATTAAGGGTGCATCCATACTTAGCTAACCAATTTGAACAAGAATTTCCTTCCTAAAAATATGAGATATTTGAAAATTGAAAAACATTAAGAGCTACTTAATACCATGAAGGAGATTAAAATAGGTCAGGGTTAAATATAACATGATTAAACCTTCAAATAATGAATGCTATAAATAACTTCCATTTAATTAAAATATGAGTAATAAAAAGAGAAAGACAAAGCTTAAGACCTTTATAAATCATAGAAATCTCAACATAAATAATAGAATGCTTGGCTAGAGTAGCAAAAGACATGATAGTGTCACCAAATGAATCCCATATAATATCACCACCACTAGAACTAGTCATTTTAATAGAACCATAATTTTTTAATAAAAAAATGGGGGGTTTATGCTGAATTCAAAAAATAAACTTGGGATCACCAATAACATTAAAGCTATGGAGAGAAATGCCCCAAACCTAGGCCACAAAAGGACAACCCTAAAAAAGTCTTATCCTTTGATAGATTATTAACAAAAATCTTGCTCAATTTATGCTTAATTTTACTAATGATATCTAAATGGTTCATACTTTGTTTGTTATTATAGTGTCATTTCCAAAAAGCCAAAGAAACCAATGAATAAGATAAGGGACTACATTCTTAATGTGACCTTTAAATATTACAAACCATTGGTTTAGCATAGTAGAGATACTAATATTGCCATAGAAATGATTAGTTCTAAAAATATTGTCAAAGTAGATCCAAATATAGCTACAATGGGACAAAAAATAAAGATATGATTCATATTCTCAATAGGATAACAACATTGGCAATTAGAGGGAAGGGAAAAACCTTTATACATTAAGTTATCATCAGTAGGAATATATCTATGCTTAATTCTCCAATTGAAAACTTCAATGGAAGAGGGGACACTTTATTACAAATCATAGAGAAACCCCAAAAAATGGCCTTCTTAAGTCTAAAATAATTCCAAGCATCTTTAATACTTAAATAACACCTTTTAAAGAGCTTAAACATTAAATAGTCCTCAATATCAACATTAAGGGGAACATTCATAATATGGGAAATCATATATTGAGCAATAATAGTAGCTAATTTATTGATAACCTAACAATTATCAGAGTTAAAACTACTAAATTTAATAGCCAAAAAGGAGTTAGTATTGAGTAACGAATCAATCAAAGAGGGGATTAACCTGTAATCATTCCATAAGAAGATGTTACCCCAACCCAAACCCCATTGGATCAAGTTCTCAACTTCCCTTTTTATGTTTTAAAGTCTCTTCAAAATCTTAGAATCACCCTTTTTATAAAAGCACATATTAGGATATTTGACAATACAGCACTTAAAAGCCATAAACTTAGCCCATAATCTTTACTTAGCAGGAAAGATAAACCAAAGATTGAAAATTCATGATCCAAATAAATCATTATTCTTAACCCAAACTTCCTTCCTCAAGCACCCCATAGTAGTTACTCCAAGAAGACCAAAGTAGTTTGGCTCGATTAGAGATGCTACACCAAAATAATTTGTTAAAAAGTCTCTCCAAATGGTTGCTAATAGAAAGAGTAGGTTGAATATTTTGAATAATATAAATGGGTAAGGAGTAAGTAAATAACAACACAAACAAACATAAAAAACACATGTTTTCATATGAGTGATAGAAATACATAAAAAACGGTGATATAAAATAATAACAAAAGTACAAGATAACTAGTGCTTTAAGGCATCATACAACTCATCACAAGTGGGTTACCTCCCAAAAGGACTACATATTTAGTCTTCATCTAGACTATACAAATTATTTTATTTTAGGATGAACCAATTTAGTTATATCTCACAATCGATCAATGTCCCCACTTAAAAATGATTTCAGTCTATGGCCATTCACTTTAAAAATATTCAATTATTTCTTATCCTTAATTTTGCAATTCCATAAGGAAATATTCTTATGACAATGAATGTTCCTGACCATCTGAATTTTAATTTTCTTGGAAATAACTTAATTCTAGAACTAAAAACTAATGCATCATATCCAGGAATGAATTTTTTCCTAAGAAGCCTTTTATCATGCCCTTTTTGAACTTTATTTTTATAAATCCTTGCATTTTATAAGCTTCATTTCTGAAATCTTCCAATTCACTTAATTGTATGAATCTTTTCTCTGTTATAATTTCAAAATTATAATTTAATTCTTTAATTACCCAGAATGCTTTGTGTTCTAATTCCACAAGAAGGTGGAAAGACTTTCCAAATATTAATTTATAAGGACACAATTAGGAGACTTGTAATAGTTCTATAGGCCCATAATGCATCATCTAACTTAATCGCCCAATCTTTTCTTTTTTAATTGACCATTTTCTCAAGGATTTACATAATCTCTATATTGCTAATCAAAGTCAGACCACTAGTTTAGGGATGGTAAGAAATTGCTACTCTATG
Organism: Dendrobium catenatum; assembly: GCF_001605985.2. NCBI lineage: Eukaryota > Viridiplantae > Streptophyta > Magnoliopsida > Asparagales > Orchidaceae > Dendrobium > Dendrobium catenatum. The sequence continues at coordinate 806,177 of NW_021319929.1, forward strand.
ATAAATCCTATATTTCTTTAATACTATTTCTATTTTTTTATTATTATAGAAATGACTTCATCCATCATTAATAAAAACTTTTGGCATTCTAAATCTAGAGAAAATATTTTTCTTTGACAACATGATCATAATTTTAGCATTAGTTTTAGAAGTTGCCGCACTTTCAATCTACTTTGAATTATATTCCATGATAATAAGAATATATTGATTTCCATAGCATGGCACAAAAGGTCCCATAAAATCTAATCCCTAAACATCAAATATTTCTATTTCTACAACATAGTTCAAAGGCATTTCATTTCTTTTTCAAATATTTCCTACTCTTTGGCATTGATTATATTTCATAATGTATTCATTTACATCCTTGAATAGAGTAGGCCAAAAAAATCTAATTTGAAGGAAATTAGAGGCAATTATAAATTCTCCAAAATGTCCCACATAATGAGAATCATGACACTCTCTAATGTTTAATTCTATTTCTTTTTTAAGAATATATATTCTCTTAATTTGATCTTTGAAAGATTTAAATGAATAAGATTCATCCCAAAAATAAAATTTTGTATCATGTAAGAAATTCCTCTTTTGATTATGATTTAAATCATAAGGAAGCATATCACTAATAATAAAATTTATAATGTCAGCATACCACAGTGAATTGCTCACATGAAGAGAAAATAATTGTTTATCAAGAAAGCTTTCATTAATATCATCTTCATTTAATGCTTAATTTTCAATATAAATTCTAAAAAGTTGATCATAAAGTTAATTTTAAACTCCCTTTTTTTCAAAAATTTCTACATCAAATTCTTGTAATTGAAGAATATGTCTAACTAATCAAGGTTTAGTGACTTTTTTTGTCATAAGATATTTGATAGCAGCATGAACAATATAAATAATTTATTTGGTGCCAACCAAGTATGTTCTAAATTTATTAAAAGTAAAAATAATGGCTTACAATTCTTTTTAAGTTATCTTATAATTACAATGTGCAAACTAAAAGTTTTGCTAGCATATAAATGAAATGGAATTTGTTATCTTGTTTTTATCCCAGAACAACACCAACAACAACGTCACTAGCATCACACAATACTATAAAAGGTAAAGACCAATCAAGATAAATAATTATTAGAGCAGTAACCAAGTGTTTTTTAATGTATTAAAAGCTTCAATAAAAGTAGAATAAAGTATAAAATGAACAACCTTCTCCAAAAGTTGACATAATAGTTTAGAAATTTTAGAAAAGTTTTTAAAAAATATTTTATTAAATCATACATGACCAAAGAAACTTCTTATTCCTTTAACAAAATTAGGAGGGGGTTGTTTTTCTATCACCTGAATTTTGCAATGTTTACTTCCAATCCTTTTTTTTATAAATATTATGCCCTATGACAATGCCTTCAGTTACCATAAATTGACACTTCTCCCAATTTAACATTAAATTTGTTTTCGTGTATCTTTTTGAAATAGAAGTTAAATGCTCAAGATAAGAATTAAATGTTGTGCTAAATATTTAGAAATCATCCATGAAAACTTCAGTACCCTTCTTAATTAAGTTTGAAAAGATAGACATCACACATCTTCAAAAAGTAGCAGGACCATTACACAGACCAAAATCCATTCTCCTAAAAGCAAAAGTTCCATAGGGACTAATGAAAGTAATTTTATCTTGATCTTTTGGTGCAGTAGGAATATGATAATATCTTGAATATCCATCTAGAAAATAATAAAATTGATGCCCTAACAACCTACCTAGCATTTAATCAAGAAAATTTAAGGGAAAAATGATATTTCTAGTGGCTTTATTTAATTTTCCATAATATATGCAAATCCTCCATCCTATAATAGTTTTAGTGGGTATAACTTTGTTATGTTCATTTTTTATTACATTTAATCCTCTTTTTTTTAGAAAAACAATGAGTAGGACTAACCTAAGAACTACCAAAGATAGGATAAATAACCAGAATCCATCAATTTAATATTCTATATTTTAACAACATCTTTCATGGAAGGGCTAAGTCTTCTTTGAGGGTAAGTTTTGGTATTGAATTAGCATTCATTAAAATTCTATGTAGGAAAATTGAAGGATTAATCCCCTTAATGAAAGCAATTGTCTACCCAAAAGCTCTTTTAAAATCACTTAACACCTTAATCAATTAACTTTCTTGATGTGATTTTTAATTTGCTAAAATAATTATAAAGAGAATAGTTAAAACCCAAAAAAGCATAATTGAGATGACAAGGTAATGCCTTAAGAAGTAAATTAGGGGCCTCTGAAATGCATGATTTTATAATTTTCTCAAAGGAAGATTATTCTAATAATGTAAAATTTATATTGATTAAACTTTAATTCCTTACTACAGATTCCCCTATCATTTGTTTATTTTTCTTCAACTTCTTTTTTTTCTTCTAATAAGTCTCCTTCTAATAACTCTTCCTTTATATTATCTATTACCACACCTTCTAAATCCACCCAAAGGAAGTTTTTATTCTTCTCTTGAGGGAATTTGATATATTTAAGTACATTAATTTTACTTCCTAATCTTAAGCCCTCATAATCAACTAACCCTTTTGAAAATTAATCATGGCTTTCGAAGTAGCTAAGAATGCTCTTCCTAAAATTATAGGTATTTCCCTATGTTCTTCCATATCTAGAAAAATAAAATCAACATGTTAAACAAATTTATCAACTTTAAACAAAACATCTTCTATTACTCCTCTTGGGTAAGTGAAAGATCTATCATCTAATTAAAGAGTAATATAAGTAGGTTGAACCTATCATATATCTAATCTTTTAAAAATAAAAATTAGCATGAGGTTGATACTAGATCATAAATCATATAAATCTCTCTCATATAATTTGTTAGCAACAGTTAAAGCAATGGTAAAGCTCCCAGGATCTTTAACTTTTTTAGGAAGTTTTTTTTCAATTATAGCATTAAACTTCTCAGTTAATGCCATAGTTTCAAATTCCCCTAACTTTCTATTTTTGTTCAAAATATCCTTCATAAATTTTTCATAAGTGGGCATCTATTCTAAAGCTTCAAGGAAAGGTATATTATTGGTTAATTTTTTAAAAACTTCTAAGAATTTTGAGAATTGCTAGTTTAGATTTTGTTTGACCAATATTTGAGAGTAAGGTGGTGGTAGTCTCTCTACATCCCTCCTAATTACTCATTCACATTCTTCTTTAAGTTTAAATTATTATGCTGAAGATTTATTTTCTACTTACTCAGCTTCACTATCATCCTTCTAAGGTAAATCTCTATCTTTGTAAGGATCTCCTAAATCTTTCTCATTTCTACATTGGATATTATGACATTATTCTTTCATTTTAAATAATCAACCTATCTAGTTAGGCTATTTGATCCTCAATTTTTTTAAGAGCAGAAGATTGATTTTAAACTTGGATTCCTAGTTGTAGAATAATATTTTTCAAGGGCATTTTCTCTTTTCTATCATAGTGTTGTTCAAAATATGAGGGATAATGCTGTAGTACTACGTGGTGCTGTGTGGGGGTGCTAAGATTTTTAGAATTTTTATTGAAATTATCATATCCATCTTTTCTGGTTTTAATTTTCAAGTTATCCATTTTTTTAGAAATTGTTACAACTTGTGCAATCAAGATTGATAAAGCATCAAATTTATAAATTTAGTAGGCTAGTGTAAATTCTTAGTATTCATTTCCTCTATTAATTAATATGCACTCTCAAATGTCTTAGATATTAATGATCCTCTAATTACAAAATTAATTATAGCTCTAAGAGATTCTACTAATCTATTAAAAATTATTTGAATAACGAACCAATCAGGTAAAGCACGGTGAGAGCATTTTCTAAGTATTTCCATAAAATTTTCCCATCTTTCATAAATGGATTCTCCTTCAAACTGAGTTAAAGAACTTATTTCATTTCTATATTTGATATTTTTTAATGGTGGGAAATACTTTGGAAGAAACTTATGAGCCAACTCATTCCAAGTAGCTATAGAGCATGGGGGTTAAGAATTTAGCCACATCTTAGCTTTATGTCTTAGAGAAAAGGAAAAAAAATCTAAGTCTAATAGCATCATTACTGACACCATTCTTCTAGAATATTGCATAATTTTTTTAGAAGCAAACTAAATGTAAATTGGTATCTTCTAAGCAGCTCCCAAACTGAGAGTTTTGAACCATTTGAAAAATGACAAGTTTTAATTCAAAATTATTTGCCTGGATTATAGGTACATTCATGCTCTGATGAATTCCATCTTCTAAAGGGCTTGCATAATCCTTAAAAGGTCTAGAATGATTTTTATATAACAATGGTTCAATCATTTTTAATTTTTTTGGTTTTTTTTGAATTTTAGAATGGGTTATCTCAATTTTAGTATCAAACAATAAAAGTTCCTTTGTATGGCTATAAAGAATGCATGTAAAATTATTTAATTAGTAATCAAAGTAATTAAAAATAAAAGTTATAATTATGTCTAACTATTCACTTAATTTAATAATAAAGTTGGAATTTACAAAGAGTAAAATACTTCCCTGACAATGATGCTAAAAAATTGGTGGGGGGTTGTGGAGTGCACTTTTGAATTATTAAAATTTTTAGGGCTCTATTTCTTAAATAATTTTTAGGCTTTCTTGGATATATTAAAAATAACAAACCCCACTTAATATAAATAAGTATATGTACTGAATTAAGAAATAAAGTGAAAGAGTAGAGTGAAACCATGAGGAAGTATGCTATCTAATAAAACAACTACTGATTACTCTAATTACAAAATTATAATGCCGAAATAAAAATATTGGTTGTGGAGATTCAATCACTGAATAAATAAAAATAATAAAAACAAAGGATATAAATTTTAAATAAAGTATTTTGGAGTGATGAATAAACATTGTATATCTTTTCTAGCATAACTCAAATTTTTAAATGTGATTCAAAGCATAAGTATCCCTAGATCTCTATTGAGCATATAAGGGTGAAAAGGGTATATGCTAACCTCCTAGTATTATATGATCTCCTTAAGAACCTAGTATATTTTACATCCTTTATCTATGTAAGAAAACATAGTAATTTAATATTACCGATTGTTCTTGCATTCCTTTATTAAGGCTATATACCACAATAGATTTTACCTACATATATGGCCACTATGTGTATTAAATAAAGAGTGAAAAATATTGAAAACATCATATAACTTTATAGAACAAGAATCTTCATTAGTACTTAATATATTCTCTACATCTTCAATCCAAAATTAAAGAATTAGATAGACATGGAAGAAAAGTCAAGCAAACTCAATTTTATGAAAATCATAGAAAAATAAATTACAAGAGAGTGATATCACTTGGAAGGATCAATGTATCTCCTCTACAGTCCATCTTAATTTATGGAGTTTCTCAAACAAATACTAACTAAACACTCTAATAATTATATCTAGCACTTCTATAATCTCCCTTAGAATTGAATTCAAGAGAGTTTTAAAGTACTCTGAAATGTACTAAAATTAGACAAGTGATTAAAATTTTTTACAAATATTACAACACTACTATTTTTAGGATAAAATAGAAATAGCAGATGGTTCCCTTCGGAAGAATTAACGCTCTGAAACTGGAACTTCTGCACTACCGTAGTGCTTGCTGAGGTGGAATGGTTACTTAGTGAACATTATCATTGCTTCACCAACAGATCATGTCACTTGGAAGCTACAATTTATAAGATGTAGTGTGGATGACTTTATGATGATGTGACACTAGATAGTAGATTTAGTTCCAAGAAGTGATAGATTGTACCACCGTGGTGCTTAAAGTCATAGAGCGCAGTGCTGCTAAGCTGACCATTTTGATGTTGTGGTGCTTGAAGAAAGTGAACATGGAACTGCCAAGTTGATTATTTTTATGTGGTAGATCTTAAAAATAGTGAACATGATGCTACCTTAGTCAAGTGTGGCACCTCAGAGGTGTGGAAGATGGCGCTACGACGTAGAATTTTTGGACACTACGACGTTTTTATATACTCTAGATTTTCTACAATTTTAAAGTATTTTATACCCAAACAGTTAAATTACACATTTAAACTAAAAAAAACATATATAAAAATATACTTTAAAATACTCTTTATAAGAGTAAGTCTCCCCCCAAAATTCAACAAATTAAACTCCCAAGAAGCTAACTGATTATGAACAAAGTTAATATTGTCTTAAAGAAGAAAGGGCCTCTTCTTGTCTATGTAAAGAGGAACCTCCAAATACTTATTAGGATGAGAACAGTGCATAAAACTAGTAATACAATTAATATTACTAATTTGATACTAAAGCATATTCTTATAAGTAATAAAAAAACCCTTATTATTATTATTGAAAGACCACTATTATTTTAAATTTATGCAAAAATCTTATACGGATATTAACCATGTTCAAAGAACCATTAGTACATATAATAATATCATCAGCAAAGCTTAAATGAGAAATAAGAGAACCACCTAATATTCTATAAATCAAATTAGGGTGATTGACATATAAGTTTTGAGTGCCTCTAGATAAATACTCAACATCTAAAATAGATAAAGGATCACCCAGTCTTAAACCTCGGGTAGCTTGGAAAATGCTAGAACTCTTACTATTAAGTATCAAAGAGAAATAACAAACTTAAATGCAATTTTTAATATGCTGAATGTAAGCCAAGTTGAAACCAAATAACAAAAGAATGTTATAAATAAAACTTCAATTAATGCAATTCTTTTTGAATGTTCAATTAATGGCATCGTCGTCTCTCTGAGCTCTAAGTTCAGAGACAATTTTGGGGCGATTCTAGGGCTTTGTTGCGTACGTTGGTTTGCTTTTCTCATGGTTTTTTCTCTTCATTATTTTCGATCGTTTACTCTTCCTTTATGCATTTTATTGTGTTTCATTTCTTTATTTTGAGGTTTCGTTGATTTTTGGTGCTGGGCGATGACGACCCCATCATCATTGAACCCGACATCTTCCTCTCTTTTTGAGGGGAAATCACATTCCTTTAAAGATGTTTTAGCAGGATCTTCGTCTTCCTCTTCAAATTTGAATTTTGTGCAGTCTTCCTTCAAGGGCTATATGGCTCTCTTATTTGAAGACTCAGTTGTTGATCAGTTAGCAGCACCTTATGCTTTGATGCTTGTTGGTAAATTTGTGTTGAGATGACCTAACCTTGATGTTATACAAAAAAAAAATTAAACCTAAAACTTTCTGGATCGTTTCACATTGGATTACTTGATCAAAGACATGTTTCTATCCAACTTGCTAATGATCTTGATCATAGCCACTTTTTTTATAGGAGATCTTATTATATTCAAGCGTGTCAAATGCGGTTGCTTAAATGGACTCTGGATTTTGATGTTAGGGAGGAATCCTCTATTGCTATGGTTTGGATTTCTTTTTCGAATTTGAGACTACACTTCTTTAATCATCAAATTCTTTTTGGTATGGCTTCTATTTTTGGGAGACCATTACAAAATGACCAAGCTACTGCTATTGTGTCCAGGCCATCTGTTGCTCGGGTGTTAGTTGAACTAGATGTTTTTAAAAAATGTCCTAGTGAGATATGGATTGGGTCAGAAGTTAAGGGGTATTTCCAAAAAATTTGAGTTTCAAAATTTACTTATATTTTGTTCTTTTTGCAAGATGCATAGACATGGCATTAATGACTATTTTCAGAAACATCCTCATCTCCGTAAAGAAAAGGATTCATTGAAACAAAATGAGGGGGTGGTTTCTCAAGTTGTCTCTAATCCTATTTAAGCTAATTTAGAGGCCAATACCTCTAATCCTCTTAGACATTTGAGGACCCGATGTTGGTTAATGTGGAGGACCCTCTTCCTTCTATTACTTATGATGTTTCATTGAATCATGATTAAGGACTTATTATTCAATCTTTTGTTGTTCCTACTATTGCATGTGAAAAGAAAATGGTGTATACTTTGAATAGTATTGAAGTTCCTAATATTGCTATTGTTGAAACTACCCCTTCTTGCACTTTTAATCAAAAAGTTAATGACTCTAGTGGTATTATGCTTATCTCTACTTCTACTAATCCTTTAAATGATCAAGAAGTTTTGGCTATTCAAATGCCTTGAAAAGAGGGTGGGAGGAAATATATCCCTTTAGAGGAACGTGAATTTGTTTCTATGGAAAATGGCTTGTCTATCTCTAAATACATTGAAGAACTTATTGTGAGGAACCGTGAGACTATAGAGGATGATGGTATGTTTATGAAGGATGAATGTCCTCAACAGACTTCTCTAAGGGAACACGCAAGTGGTAGTAAGACTATATCTACTTCTTATTATAATAGTGATGCTTTGATTGATATAGAGGATATGCATATTGATGCAAAATGTTTTTCTAAATATGATAATGATTTTAGTTTTAGTAAAGTTCATAGTAAAAGAGGAAGGAAGCCTAAGCATATTTATTTAAAACCTCCTAAAAACACTCGATCACATACTTCCAATAAAGTTTTTTTCTTTATGTTTAATGTTAGTATTTGAAATGTGAGGGCATTGGTTGTCCTTCTTCTAAAATTCATGTTAAGAACTTATGTCGTGTTTATAACCTTTCTATTCTTGTGTTTCTTGAGCCTCTTATTTTTTGTTCTAGGTTGTTAAACACTTCTCATTTTTTGGATTTTAATCATGCTATTTCTAATGTGGCTAACATGATTTGGGTTTTCTAGAAATACTCGGTTAAAATTGATGTTATTTGTGATTTTACTTAGGTCTTGCATTATAATGTTGAGGCTCTTAATTTTAATTTTTGTGCTTCTTTTTGGTATGCTGCTTCCTCTCCTTATAATAGAAAATTACTTTGGGAGCAACTTATTGATTTTCATAATATTTTCAATTTGTCTTGATTTGTTGGTGGTCATTTTAATGCTATCACTAACCCTTTTGAAAGGATTGGAGATTCCTCTCCTTCTTATTGTTCTATGGAGGATTTCAATAATATAATTTTAACTTGGAATTTAATTGATATTGGTTTTGTTGATAATAACTTTACTTGGAATAGGGGTCACTTATGAAAAAGGCTGGATCGTTTGCTCTTTAATGAGTCTTGGCTTAACTCCCTTTTTTACACCAATGAGCAGCATCTGAGTAGAAATTTGTCGGATCTCTCCCCTTTACTTATTAGCCTTAAGTTTAGACTTGTTAAAGTTTCTTCCCAATTTAGATTCCAGAACATGTGGTTAAGTCATGACTTTTTTTTTTAATGTTGTTCAGAATAATTGGCAAGCTCCATTACATACTGATAATTCTATTTTTGGCATGAGGAGACTTTGGTTTAAGCTGAAAGGTTCAAACAAGTTTTAAATTGGTGGATTCAACATGTCTTTAAAAATCATTTCTCTAATATCCTACAAGCTGAGCAACTTGTTAATTTTCTTGAGTTAGCTTGTAAAGATGATCCTACTGATAATAATTTCTCTCTTTTAAAGAAGTCTAAAGAGGAGCTTTTTAATTTTCAAGCTCAGGAAGAGATTTTTTTGAGGCAAAAGCTGCTGCTAAACTTTTGCTTGAAGGTGATAACAACACTAAATATTTCCATGCTTTGGTTAAGAGAAAAAGGGTTAAAAAGAGTGTCAATAAAATCAAAAGGGAGGATGGTTCTTTCACTAATAATTCTGTGGAGATTGCTAATTTAGATGTGCAATATTTTAAAACCCATTTTAATAAAGTTTTTACTCCAATTCAGATTGTTGATCATTCTTTCACTCCTTCCCTTATTTCTCATGAGAAGAATATCATTCTAGAGAGAGAACGTCTAGATTTTTTTAGAGAGAGAAAATGAAAGTTTTTTAAAATTTGGTTGAGAATTTTCTGGTGGGCTACTGGATGGAAGTAGAAGATCACTGGACCAACTCGATTGGTGGTCTAGGAGATGTTCGACGGCAATCATCTGGCAATGCTTCCATTTCAATACGATCGCTTCCAGCATTGGGTGATGTTTCGATAGCTAGTGGATTAAATATTTCAGTACATGAATCAAGGTTGAAGATGAAGAATAAGAAAGCTCTGGTGATAAATGAAGGTGTCCTTGCTTCTTCTAAGAAGATAACTCCTGAGATTAGAAATGGGAAAGAAATTATTGATAGCTTTTTAAAATTTGATAAACATTTGTTTGGAGCTATGGATGTTAATCAATTTAATGAATCAGGACATTCATTTGTTGGCTTGAAGGAGGTAAATAATTCTATTACTATGCATGAAGGGAGAGTTGTGACTCAAATAAAGAATGTTGAATCTCTAGTTGATACTGAAGAGGAATATAAGAATTCGGTTGAAAATAATCGTAGTGGCATTGATTCCATTATGAGTGTGAAGAAGGTTTTGCTGATTGTTCCTGCAACTAATGTAGCTGAAGACTTAAGCTCTGTTGGGATTTATGAATTGGGAGAACAAAGTCAAGATAAAATTTATGATGAATTGATTGTGAAGATTAATGAACCTTCTGGAAATAATGCTTGTAAGAAGAAAGAAAACATCAGGGTATCCAATTTGGATTATGGATATTGCCCATCGAAGGATGGTTCTACAGTGAAACTTCATTTGCAAAAGGAGGAAGAGAATGCTAAGAAACTCAAAAATGCCTTAGTCATTAAAGTATTTAGTGATAATTTACCTCTCTATGATATCAGTGGAGAACTAAGAAGACAGTGGGATCAATATGGCAAGTTCCATCTGATGGTGCTTGGAAATGGATGGACATTATGTGATTTTGATGAAGAACAAGCTTTGGATTCAATCCTAAATAGTGGTATGTGGTATGTTAAAGGGCATATTATTGGTATAGATAAATGGTCACCGATGTTTTCCCCTTCAACTTTGAAAGGATTATCAGCTTCTGTATGGATAAGAATGCCAAATCTCCCTCTCCAATGTTGGGATGAGATCAATGTATGCAGGATTTCTTCAAAAACTAGTATTCCATACTTAATTGATGGTAAAATGTTCCAGTGGAGTAGACGTGAGTTTGCTCAAATTTGTGTTTGTATTAAACTTGAAGATAAGCACCCTCTTGGTGTTTGGGTAGAAGGTCTTGCAGGGAAGTTTTTTTAGAAAATTGAGTAGGAAAGAATGACCTCCTTATGTTATAACTGTGGTAGAGTTGGTCACGAGAAGAACAATTGTCCAAAACTCAAATCGTCTGCTGCTAAAGGTGACTATGTGAATCCATTGAAATTAGTGGCAGAGGATATTCCGAATTTGAATCCTAAAATAGCTATTGATTGCAAGGAGAAGGAGGGTGATTATGATGGTATTGAAAACTATGGTCCTTGGATCCATGTTAACTATGGAAGATCAAGAAAATACAAAAATAATGGAAAATTGAAACCAGTGGTGCGAGACTTAAATGTTATGAAGAAAACAATTTCTTTAAACTACTCTGATGTTATGAATAATTCAAAACTGGCTGCAGTGGAGATGAAGGATCAAAGGGGCTTGGTTGATCAAAATATGGAAGAGGAACATACAATAGTTGTTGGTGTTGTGGAAGTCATTATTTCTCCTTCAAAGGTGGTTGCTGATGTCTCTTGCATCAGATCAGATAAGCCTCATATTATGAATTTGGAGTCTGGTATGGTTTCAAAAAATATTTTCTTTCCTTCTAACTTAAACAAGTTTGATGTGTTAAGTAAGTTGGTAGAAGAGGGGGAAATCATAGAAAAAGAAGAAACATAAATTTCTCTTTTGAAAAAAAAAGGAGGAATTGTTGAATCTCCAGTTGGTTTACATGGTGTTATTTCAGAATCGGATAAGAAGGATGATAGTGCTTCCTCTATTAAGAAGAAACTTATAAAGAAAATTAGAAGCTTGGGGCCAATAAGATCATCTCTTAGAATTAGAAAGCCTGATGTGAAGTTGAAAGACAAGCCAGGGACTTCCTCCCCTTTCAATATTTAATGGCTTTGATAGTATTCTGGAATTATATAGGAGATAAGAAGAAGCAAGCTTCTCTATATCTGAACGGGGTTGTGAAGGAGCATGGAATTCTTTTTGCATGTTTATTAGAAACGAAGTTATCTTCTATAAGTAGAAGGGAAGTGGATGAATTAATAGGTGTGGATTGGAACTTTTATCATGTTCCATCTAATGGCTTGTCTGTGGAGGTATATTGGTTCTATTGAAATCTTCAGTGGTTTCATTTTCAGTTTTATATGAATCTCAACAAATGGTATCAACAAATCTCGTATTACCTAATGGAGATTCTTGGAGGATATTAGCGGTGTATGGAAGCAAAGATATCTATAAGAGGAGAGAGCTTTGGAGGGATTTGGAAGCTTTCTCAACTAATTACATCCCTATGGCTATTGGGGGTGATTTTAATTGTTTGTTGTCAAAGGAAGACAAAAGAAGTGGTAATTGATTTGTATTCTCTCAAGGTTCAAAGGATATGAAATCCTTTGTAATCAATAATGATCTTCATGAAGATGGGTATTATGGTCCTAGATTCACTTGGAGTAACAACAAAGCTGGAGGAGCACGAATGATAGAAAGATTAGATAGGTGTTTTTTGAATCTAGCAGCCATAAATGCTTATAAAAAATTGATTATTAGACATCTAGCGAGGGTAGCATCGGACCACTGTCTGGTATTATTGAAGATTTTTGAGGTAATACCGAGAAATAAAAAATTTATTAAATTTGAAGATGCTTGGTCTTCTTTCCCAGCTTCATTTGGTATTATCAATAATGTTTGGAGGAAAATTGTAAGGGGAAATTGCTCAGAGATTTTGAATATAAAATGCAAAAGGGCTTTAAAATCCTTATTTTTTTGGAGCAAAGCCAAGTTGAAGAGTTTTTCTCTTTTAAAATATTGTCTTTTAAAAAAGATTTTAGATCTACAATCAAAGGAATCAGAGGTTGGATATCTTTCGGAGGAAGAAAGTTGGCATCTCAAAGTGAAGGTTTTGGAACTAAATGCTACCTTAGCTGGATTGAACACTTGGTGGATACTGTTGCAAATCTGAGTTTATGGATTATACTTTTGATGATAGTAAACATACATGATTTCTTACGACTGCTTTGCCTACTAACTCTTCAGAACCACAAGATCGAATGCAGCTCAAGCCAGTTCAAGATCGGGTAGATTTAGCTTGAGTCAAGTCTGTATTTTTTCCTCTCTTGAGTCAATTTTAAAAGTGGTTCTTGATGCTAACTAACCTTGTACACACACACTTGAGGGGTTTTCTGAATTTTTCTGTTTTGAGTACATCGGCCTGGACGATGTTCCTATCGGCCAGGATGATTCAATTAAAAATAGAAACCCTAATTAGGGCATCCTGGTTAAGCAGCAATCATTAAGCAAATTCTCTTGGACGATACTTGTATCGGCCAGGATGATAGACTCAAATCAGAAAGAATCAACCGCCATGACCAATTTAGGTATTCTTTATTTTAAATTATTGGCCAGGATGATATATACATCGTCCTAAATGATACAACACAATTATGCCTAAATTAATCTGGCAATTATGAAAAGTAATTAAGGCTGATTGATACGATCACATCGGTCGGGCCGATTGCAGAATTGGCCAGGACGATGTCCTGAATGATTAACATCGGCCAGACTCTATTCAGGGCTATGTTCTGGATGATTATGCTCGGATTTGAACTAATCGGCCAGAACGATATTGTATTGGCCTGGACGATGTAACCAATTTTTTTTTTATCATCCTGAATAGTCCCAACTGATTGAGTTGATTTTATACTGATCGGCCAGGACGATATTACTATCATCCTGGACGATAATGTCAATTCTTGAAATTCTATTTAAAGGACCTGAATTTTCTCATGCAATAAGACCTTGAGTACTGCTATCTTGACCTGAGAGAGCCTTTGGAGAGGGAGAGAGAGAGAGAGAGAAACTTGTGAGGGGGAGTTTGTGAGAGGGTTCACAAAGGTTGCTCCAAGCAAGGTTCCAAGTCGTCATCTCCGTTCTTCTTCCTTCATCCTTGGGAGGTTCTTGGGAGGTCTACTTCAGCAAAAGGTCTGGGTTCTCTGCCCGCTTAAGGAGGAAGCAAAAGGAGTCAGTTCTCTGCCGCACTGGGGTTGGTGAAAAGGAGTCTGTTGTAAAGGCTTCTCCGCCTAGCTGTGGGAGCTAAAGGAGAGACACTTAGTTAGTGAAATACTCTGAGGGTGCCTCCGAGGAGTGGATGTAGGTCAAGGATTGACCGAACCACTATAAATCTGGTGTGATCTTTCTTTGTTTTACTTCCGCATTTATTTATTTTTGTACTCTTATTTCTGTGGTGTTTTTTGTTTTAATTTTGTGCTTTACCTAAAGAAATTTTTTTAAAAATACCAATTCACCCTAATGAACTCTCAAGTGGTATTAGAGCGGGATTCATAAAAACTAAGTTTGAAAACATTTTGAATTTTGATCCATGGCTAACAACGGAAATCGTAATATTGCGGAAGGGTATTCTATTACCGACCACCTTTATTTGATAATATCCCTTTTGATTTTTGGAAAACTCGCATGTCTATATTTTTACAATCAATTGAATATCGCATGTGGATGCTTGTTAAGGATGGTTATACACCTCCAACTAGAAAATTGAATGGCATTATTGTTCCACTTCCTTTTACTAAATAGACTCTAGATGATAGGGATTTGGCACAATTAAATGCAAAATGTTTGAACTATTTTTTTTGTTCTTTGAAATCGAAAGATTACATGCGTATTTCCACTTGCACTACTGGTAAAGAAATTTGGGATAAATTGTGTAACACCTATGAATGTACTAATGAAGTCAAGCAATCACGTTTGAATATTCTCTTGCATGATTATGAACTTTTCGTATGAAACCTTCTGAATCGATTTCTGAAAGGTTTACTCAGATTGTTACTTCATTGCATGCATTAGGAAGAGAACTTTCTAACTATGAAAAAGTAAAAAAAAATTTAAGATGTTTTCCCTCCTCTTTTGATGTAAAAATTGCTACAATATCTGAATCTAAAGATTTAAATACATATTTGATCGATAACTTACTTGGTTCACTCATTGATTACGAGCAAGGGGTGAACCAAAGAAATCTTGATGCAGGTGAAAGGAAGAAGGAGAAAACGGTGGCACTTAAGGCGAACAATTTAGAGACTGATTCTTTCGGGTCTAAAAGCGATGATGTTACTTTAATCACAAGATAATTTAAGAGCTTTCTAAGGAAGAAGCACAAGAATCATCAAAAGTGGAATAAAGGTAAGGGTAGCAAAATTTTGAAAAATTCTAATGAAACAATTTACTTTAAATGAAGGAAGCCTAGGCACATTAAAGCTGATTGTCCTATGCTTAAGGCTCACCCATGTAAGGAGAAGGGTGAGGAGAAACCAAACCTCAAAAAGGATAAGAGCTAGAAGCGATTCCAAAAGGCATTCTGGGCAGATTCTGCATCAAATTCCTTTGAAACTGAACCTGAGGAGGAGACAACTAACTTATGCTTAATGACAAACAATAATCTTGGCAAAGTGACCAAGAAGCGGAATGTGAACTAACCTATGAGCAACTCCTTGAAGTTTCTAAAAAAATTTATGCATCATATAGGAAACTTTAGAAAACTCGTGCTAGCCTAAAATTAGAATTTTTTAATTTACAAAAAGACCATAAAATTCATCTCAAAGATCATTCAACAATTGATTCAAATCACATGACTTTACTTGATGAGTTTGATGCATTAAACAAAAAGCATGCTAAGTTATCTGATTCTCATGATTCTTTAAAATTGTCCAATTCTGAGTTATGAAAAGAATATAAAAATTTAAAAAATATAAAAACCTTTGAAAATAAAAAATCTTCATTTCATGCATC